>NW_010326470.1:17660-48077 GCF_000700745.2 Antrostomus carolinensis
TTCCCTGCATGTTCCAAGGAACTTCTCACATCTCAAGCCCATCTGTACAGCCTCTGTGGGAATTCCAGTGGCAGAGGTAACTTGCTGGCTCACCCTGTGATCTGCTGCTCTGTGCCAGGACCAACGGAGAAAGGAAAGGCCATGGCACTCAGACGCATTTGACTGTACTACAGACCTGAGGTCCTGCCAGAAGACATGTTCAGTTCAGCTCCAACCTAATGCTGTGATTCGTTCTATTTAGTTAGAGGAAGCTTATAAATTATTCAATCTCCCCTCTATAGTTGCGTCTGAAATGGTTTTCTAACTGAATGCATATAAATAAACTTCTCTGAACTTGGAATAATTTTTATCTTCTTTATGTACCCCCACCTGACACAGCCCTAAGTGCTGTCACATTGATGTCTCGCTTTTTATACTATTCTATACTCTACTTCAAGTTATTTTTCTTGAAAGGCCACACTGCATGCATGACACCCCCAGCGCAACATTTCAGAAGTTCTTGTGTGAGAGATCATATGATATTGCAGGCAGCTGTTTACCATGAATACCCAAATGAGTGAATTAGACTTTTCCTCTTATCCTGTCATCATTGGTACCACTAGTTTTCCTGTCCAGTTAGCCCATCCCTGTAATTGTCTCTTACCAGAAACGTTTGTTACTTTCTGAGAGCAAGGACCAAATAAGCTCCAGAGCTCTGCTAAAATGAATAAGTGAGCCTTCAATGGCCTCCATTATCATCTGCCACCAGCAGAAACATGCTGCTGTGATGTGTTTTGGGGGAAACTTTGTTGATGCTGGCAGTGATCTTTCAATGAGGAAAGATGTGAAGTTCCCACTGAATCTTAGAACGCTAAACTGTGGGAGCCACCACCTAAACACAGACCATTTGCAAGACCCATGACACAATAAGCTAATGAATCATAGGATGTTTCAGTGGGTGTTATTTAATGAAGTACATGAAATACAAAAACAGATGGAAGCAACTGTGAGAGAGACCAACAAAAAGGCCAAGGAAACAGCAAGAGAATTACTGAAAATTTGGCCCTGGGAAAAAAAAGAGAGTGAGCACTTCTTGAGTAGGATACTTTAAGAAAAGGGTGTTTGAAATTGCACTGAAAGAATCTGTCTTCTACTGTTCAACTTAAATTATATTCCAGGATCAAGGTGGTCATGTACTTATGCCCCTAAAGATATAGAATGATAGTGAAACATGATGAAACCTAACCCTTCTCAGCCCTGAGTCTATTGACTCTTCTGTGGATAAATGTATCACAGAACTCACCTTTGCTATTGCAAGCTGAAATGAAATATTCATTTTGTCAGAAGCCCTTCAAAATATTCCCATGTTCAAAGAGGGGAGGGTTGGGCAGTTTTTTGAGTGATCTGTTTTCTTTCAGTGAAAATCTGTTGGCAGGAAAGAAAATCTACCACAAATCTGACTATTCTCAAGATATTTTGGCTTTTGTCACCCTCTTAAAACAAAAAATATTATCTGTGCTTTTCAGCTACCAGAAATAAAGTTTTAGAAGGAAAAACTCTTCTTATTTAGGAACTGAAAATGGTGATACAAATCACATATACTTCTAACCATAACCATTCCATTTGAAAGAAAGACAAGAAAAAATTGAGGTTTGTGCACCTATTCCTCTAAGGAAAAATACAGTCAATAATAGGCTGGCTCTTTCCCACGGGTATACTTTTCCATTCCCTGTACTTATCCTTGTGTTTGATAGAAAATGTATTTGATAAACACTACAAACAGTCCGAGTTCTTTTCTCTTTTAAGACACAGAAAATAAGGAATTAGTTCATTCATTTTATTACATATTCCAGATTTGAACCAGTGAAAATCTGAGCAGAATTTGCCTGCATGTCTCAGGTATGGCTTTAGGTGTGACTACATTGGTAACATGGTAATGGTGAAAAAAGCCAGATGAAGACTTTGTAGGCGTGAATTGTACTACCCTGACAGAGAGGGACAAAATAATCTATTTTCTCTTATAGTTGGCAGTGATAGCACGTTGTGGGAATGACAAAATTTGTTCTTGAGTGAAGTGGAAGGATAGGTTGGGAAGGATCAGTAGAGTTCTAATCAAAGCAAGGCAGAGGATAATGGTGACATAGAGGGTCTGGGAGACATCCATAAGGAACTAGAGGTTGAGCCTCTCTCTCTGCTCCATTTGTTTCCTCAGCCTCCCTACTTCCAGCCAAACTGACCTCCCTTGAATGAGTGAAGAGACAAGAGGACCTTCTGCTGTTAATCTACCTCTGTGAAGAGCAGGAGGACAGGTAGGGCTCTGGACCAAATATCTGAGTGCAGTCCGTTCTGCTCTGCTAAGCATGTGAGAGATGAAGCACTCCTGTCTACTCAGCCCCTTGCAGAACTCCCAGACTTTACCTCTGTCTCCACCAACATGGAGAGTACAAATCTGCTCAGGAGACAAGCAAATAAATGAAGAGAGGAGGACAGGAGGAGAAAAGTGAGGTCTTTCATAGAATCACACAATCACAGAGAGGCGGAGGTGAGAAGGGACCTCTGGAAGTCATCTGCTCCAATCCCCTGCTCAAGCAGGGCCATCCAGAGCCAGTTGCCCAGCACTATGTCCAAATTGTTTTTTAGTATCTCCAAGGAGGGAGACTCTACAAGCTCCCTGTCAACCTGTGCCAGTGCTCAGTCACCGTCACAGTGAAAAAGTGTTTCAGTGTGTGCTCACTGCTTCTGGTCCTGACACTGGGCACCAGTGAAAAGAACCTGACTCTGTCCTCTTTGACGCTCCCTTCAGGTACTTATACATATCAGTGAGACCCCCTTCCTGAGTATTCTCTTCTCCAGGCTGAACAGTCTCACTTCTCTCAACCTTTCGTCATAGGAGAGATGCTCCAGTTCCTTCATCATCCTTGTGGTCCCTCATTGGACTGCGTCCTCTATCGAACTGAGGAGCCCAGAACTGGAACCAGCACTGCAGGTATGGCCTCACCAGTGCTGATGAGATGAGAAGGATGACCTCCCTCCACCTGCTGGTGACACTGTTCCTAAAGCAACAGGATATCATTAGCCTCCTTTGCCACAAGGAACATGTTGCTGACTCATGCTCAATTTGGTGTGCACCAGAATCCCAAGGTCCTTTTCTGCCAAGCTTCTTTCTAGCTGGGTGTCCCCCAACATGTACTGGTGACTGGGATTGTTCCTCCCCAGATGCAAGACTTTGCACTTTCCCCTGTTGAATGTCATGACGTTCCTTTCACCCCATTTCTCCAGTCTGTTGAGATCCCTCAGAATGACAGCATGACCCTCTGGCATATCAGTCACTAGTCCCAGATTTGTATCATCTGCAAAATTGCTGAAGTGCACTCTGCTCCATATTCTAGAATGAAGAAGAAACTTTAATGAAGATTTTAAACAGGCTTGGACACAGTATTGACTCCTTGAATATACCACTAGTTACTGGCCACCAGTGAGCTACACTACTAGTTACTTACTTTTATTTGAAAACACTCCCGATCCCAGCAGCATGGAAGAAAAGAAAGTAACATGGAGAGAGTATGTACATACACCTTCTTTCCCACCTACCCCATGTTCTCAGCACCAGCAGGAGGGATGGGGGCTGAGGGGCCAGTGAGAGTTGCACAAGCAGAGGAGCCAAAGCTCCTAGAGCTTGTTGCAGAGCTCTAGATTAAGCATGATGTACTATTAGACAATTATTCCTATTGGCTTTGCTAATGTTTTGCCCTAGTGTCACATTATGCAGTACATCAGTAAAGTGTATCTAGCACACTAAAACATGATTGTACCCTGCAATATACAAGTTCATTACATAATCTGTGGGTAATAACTATGTTCTCTGTAGCTGTTCTCACACTATTCAAAAATATAACCCCTCGACTGCTGCTGAATGCACTCATATCCCCATGTCAAGCCAAGATGACACATACTAAACACCACAATGACGCATGGAAAGGTCTAGTACAGTGCTTCCTGTCTTTATGGCTGTAACAGAGGATTACCAAACAGACAGGGAAAATTACGTCCATTACGTTCCAAAACACTGACCTCCAGTGGCCAAACCAGATGTCATAAAATACAGTCTCTGTTTTAGGACAAATATGAACCAGTAGGGGTTTCCAGTACTCCAAGTTGTGTGATGCAAATATACCCATAAAAGAGTTGAGTACAGGGCAGATTTCCGCACTGACTTCTAATCTTACTCCCTGGGCCTGCTCCAAATCACAGTCCTGGCCGGAGCACAATTGTACAAGATGGCATGGGGGGTTTCTTTTGTTTACAGAGTGAATGCTCGTAACCAACAGCTGGACAGAATTTTTCACAAATCTGGCAGCATAGGATGCAGCTAAAAAGAACAGATTTTTCAAATATACTAATGGTCTAAATTCCCACTAAGATTTCTTTACTGTCCTGAAGGCACTCACCCATGTGTTTGAACTGCTTTGCCTCTAAGCCCTTGATGGTTGCCAGACAAATACAATTGAGACAGACCTGATTTTCTGTGATTTGTCCTACTGTCCCAGAAAAAGACTAAGAATCCCTTAGAACAGCAAGATCCCAGGAGCAAATATGATGTTTTACGCTGGGAACATGACAACAATTAACAAGCAATTGTTACAACTAGAACAATGAGATAGGGCTTGAACAAAATGCCAGATGTGCTCATGTGTCTTTAAACAACCCTAGAATTGGTTCACTGTACAGTTACATGATAATTCCACATCAATACTATGATGTGGTAACTCAGCCCAGCCAGCACAGGGAAAATCTAATGGACTCCTCCCATTGCCTCATAAGCCAACAAAAGAGCTCACACTCGAGTCTTTCAAAAGATGATTAAAGTCCCTTTGTGTTCCTGCAAGCCCAGTGTTTCCAAGGGCTCAAGCTGGGACAACCAGCAGTGACCTGGTGTGTTTCTTACGGGCACACAGCAAACCTGGGGTTAGAGTTCTAGCCTAGAAAGCAATCATGCAATTTAAGAGTCTAAACACCCACTTTAGGCATTCACATTCAACTGAAAAACCATGAACTTTAAGCTTTCATATGATTGTGAACTTTCAAAAATGCAGTCTAGACACACTAAAGATTATTAAAATGTTAGTATTTTGTGAATTTAAATCACAAGTAGGGAACTGGAGAAGAAACGGTGAAAACTCCAGGAGATTATGTTACTTGTCTCATTTTAGATACTTTACATTTAAATGTCATAGGTAGATGGGAAGTTACAGTTCTCAGTCAACCAAGAAAAATGTGGGTTTACTTCACCCTAAATTTAAAGATCTCAAAAGCCTTTGAGTTTGATTGTGAGAGATGATGGTAGAAATACACCTGGAGGCACTCTAAGTGGCATTTTCTTTTTTCAAGTGTCAAACTGTTCTGGATGGCAGCTCTCTATTTTATAAATCATTTTCTTTGGCAACCCCTTCACTCCCACTTCAGTCTGAGGATGCTTAGAAACAGTAGATTTTTATTATATGTGGTTGCAAAAGGGTGCTTACAGGCCCGATAATATCTAGACATTTAGAATGGTGAGCTCTGAAGAACAGGTCTGAGACAAAAAACTCTCCTTTTATCCTGAGATCCATGTACACAGTGCAGTTGCATACAGTGCAAAGGCACCTGAGCTCACAAGCCCTCTGTAAAGACAGCCACCTGTGTCAGAAGCAGTACAGTGGCAATGGTACTCAACATCCCTGGAGGTACCAACCTTGTTTACGTGGCTCACAGCAGGCTCAGCAACCATGTCATCCTGTGATGTACTCCACAACAAAGTTTAGGTGTGGCCAAAGAAAGTGTGTGTACATGTCTGTGTGTGAACATCTGTGTAAATATATACAAGGATCCCAGCTTGACCATTACTGTCTCTCCACCTAAACCCTACATGTGATGGTGGCAAGGATGCTGTATTCATAGTTGTGAAGAGTGGGTATGGCTGCATTATGGCTGAAGGACTGAAACAGGCTGCCTTGATAATCTTATTCTGGCATGGGGAATAACTGATTACTTCAGACTATGCATGCCAGCCCTGAGCAGATTTTGAAATGGAACATGTGCAAAGGCATATGTGTCCTAAGTGTCTTTGCTGTCTCCTTCTGTATAGATACATAGATGAGATAGTCACTAAATTTAGCAGTTGCTATAGTAGAAAATATATTATTGTTTAAAATCAGGAAGTAACACATTCTCTCCATTCTTCAGTATTTACTTTTATGGATTCCAATGTACATTCAAAAACCAAGTTACAGACATGAGCACTGTCAATGATTACAGGGTTTTTTCCCTTTTTCCTAGAATTGTCTTTCATGTAATGCTTTCCAGACTACCTCAGCCTTTCATAAACAGTGTAGTGAAATTGTAATAGCATTGCTGCAGGTTTCTTGAGAGTAAAGCTGTATTAACTCTGGCTGGCTGTTGGCTTGGCAAAATTTGCCAGCTGTATGATGCAAGGTCACTCTTTTTCTTTTATTTTTTCTTTTTTTTTATTTTTTTCCCTAGCACCATCCAAATCTCTTTCTCTTTTCCAGAGTATTATTTCATTTGCCAATTTTTTTTCCAGTGCACTTAGTGTAATATATCCCTGAAGCAGAGAAACAGCTATATTTTGACATTTGGCAAAAACAAAGCACAGAGAATAATGAATCAAAAACAAAGACAATCAGACTTGTCTTCTGAAAGGTGCACGAAGAATAAATGACTGTAGGCCAAAGTTTTCAAATTTGAGGCCTAAAATTAAGCACTGAATGAAGAGTGGTCCAGGTCTGCATCTCCATACCAGACATTCTGAGAGTAAGACCACATTAATGAGGAAGATCTAAACAAGAGGCATTCAGTTTTACTATTTACTTTTTTTTTACTTATAATTCAGTCAAAAGTAAGTAGTTTCACTAGAGGAGAGAAGTGATTGCTAGTTGAAGTGTTATTCTTCAAGTGTCATATATAATCTTACAAGAAAATAAACTGGCATTCTTAGTTTTCTAATGGATTCCAAGTGCCATCATATCCAACAGTAAGGGAAGGTAGGAAGAATATCAAATAGGTTGTGGAAACAAAACCAGAGGGAGAACACAAAGGCACAAACTTCCAATTTAATTAAAGGCAAGGAAGCTTTTTGCTGGTAGATGAGTACTTGAATTAAAGTGTTCATAAATAGAGCTGGCCAGGGAAATGAATTTCCATTCTGTGATAATTTCCAAATTACCAGAATATTTTACATCCTGCTTTGGGAGGAAAAGTCAAACACTTGAAAATTTTCACAGAACTGAAGTCCAGCCATATTTAGTTTCAGAAAATCTTAAACACAAGGTGTTTCCAAAATGAAATGTGCTTCCTAAGATCCCTGGCAGTCAACAACTGGATCAAACACAATTATCTTTAATAGTAACAGTAATGGCTGTGTGTTACTAAATACTAGTCTAAAATGGGTTAGAGGTGGGCTTCTGCATAACTAGCATGTTATTATTATGCCAATCACAGCCTGCAATGGCCAGGATTCCTCAGACAAACTCAAACAGAAAGAGTCCAGAGCTGTGGGACTCAGAGGGCCTGGGACCTTCAACCTGAGGTCATTCACGCAGCAGAACTCATTCAGAGACTCATCACAGAGTTCACATCCCCAGAAGTAGAGATCTCTGCTCTCAGGATGGACAGTTTCTCCAACTACCTGAAAAACTGGGGATCCCAGTCCTCGGTCCATCCTTTAAATGCCTGCCAAGGTGACAGGAAGTGGACTGACTACAAAAACTGGCAGGTTTCTAACCAAAGCCTGCCCAGTAAATAAAGTTCATATCCCACCTGTCATCCACCAGGGTGTAGGAAAGATCTGGCCAGCTGCTTCCACACATTCTTTGCTACCCTCCCCAGTAGAAATGTAGGAAGCACCATACCATGGCTGTGTGCAGTTCATTTGCTCTGGCAGTCTGCTCCAGATGCTTTGGAAAGGATGCTTCTTCACTCATTTGTGCAACACTGCTCTCCAAAAATACAACCTTATGTGACCCAAACACTTTGAAGTCTACAACATGAAACCAGGAACAAGGTGAAGAGAAGAGATTATGCAGTTGGAAGGGATTTATCGTGACCATCTCATCCAACTGTCTGACCAATGCAAGGTTGACTAAAAGTTAAAGCATGTTATTAAGGGCATTGTCCAAATGCCTCTTAAACACTGACAAGCTTGGGGCATTGGCCATCTCTCTAGGAAGCCTGTTAGAGGATTTGACCACCCTCTCAGTAAAGAAGTGCTTCCTGATGTCAAGTCTGAACCTCCCCTGGCACAGCTTTGAACTATTCCCACGCATCCTATCACTGAATCCCAGGGATCCACCTCCTCAGGAAGCTGTAGAGAGCAATGAGGAACACCTCTCAGCTTCCTTTTCTCCAAACTAGACAAGCTCAAGGTCTTCAGTCACTCCTCACAAGACATTCCTTCCAGTCCTTTCACCAGCTTTATTGACCTCCTCTGGACACATTCAAGGACCTTCACATCCTTCTTAAATTGTGCGGCCCAGAACTGCACACAGTACTCCAGGTGAGGCTGCACCAACACTGAATACAGTGGGATAATCACCTCTTTTGCTGGGCTGGTTGTGCTGTGTTTGATGAACCCCAGGATGCGGTTTGCCTTCTTTACTGCCAGGACACATTACTGGCTCCTATTGACCCTCCTGTAAACCAGCACCCCCAGATCTCTTTCTGCTGGGCTGCTCGTCAGCCACTCCTCTCCCAGTTTATACTTGTGCCTCACATTACTCCATCCTAGGTGCATAATCCAGCATTTGGACTTGTTTAATTTCATCCCATTAATCATTGCTTAAAGCTCCAATCTATCTAGATCCCTCTGCAAGGCCTCTTGTCCCTTAAGAGAGTCAAAACCACCTCTCAGTTTGGCATCATCACCAAACTTGCTAACAGTATGTTCAACTCCAGCATCTAGATCACTGATAAGTGTATTGACCAGGATTGTCCCTAGAACTGAATCCTGAGGAACACTGCCGGTGACCAGTCGCCAGCCAGATGTAGCCCCATTCACTACAGCACTTTGAGCTCTGCCCTTCAGCCAGTTCTTCACACAATGCACTCCAAACCCGCTCATCCCACAGTTGGACAACCATCTAGCAAAAAACCAGGACACCTGTCCAGAAGGACACTCTGAAGGGCAGTATCAAAAGCCCTACTAAAATCCAGAAAAACTGTATCCACCACCTCGCCTTCACCCACTAGGCCAGTGACCTTATCATAGAAGGATATCAAATTAGTTAAAGAGAACTTTCCCTTTGTGAACCCATGTTGACTGTGCCTGATGACTGCATTATTCTTTAAACGTTTTTCAGTAGTATTCAGTACAATCTTCTCCATAATTTTTCCAGGAACTGAGGTTAGACTAGCAAGTCTGTAGTTCCTTGGGTGTTTCCTCATGGCCTTTCTGTGGACTGGATTAACATGGCCTAGCCTCCAGTCAGCGAGGACCTCCTCAGACTCCCAAGACTTTTGATAGTTGATTAAAGAAGGGTCCTGCCATAACTTCCACTAGCTCCTTCAGTGCTCTGGGATGAATCCCATCAGGTCCTAAAGACTCATTAATGTTCAGCTGATACAGCTGGTCCCTTACAATTTAAGTGTTCACAAATGGAAAGTCACTGGTCCCACACTTGTCATCCTCTAACTCAGAGGAGCAGTCAGCCCAAGGTCTATCAATATTATTAAAGACTGAGGCAAAAAATACATTTAATGCCTCTGCTTTTTCTTCATATTAATTTACAAAATAAGCAATAGCAAATTCTATTCTTACCATTTACCATGGTAAAGAACCTATTCTTTTTTTTTTTTTTTATATAACTTACTCTACCAATGGGTCAGCTGACCTCTACACCATTAGACTTTATCCTCTGGCAAGATGATAGCCTTACTGCTGCCTGTAACATCTCACAAAGAACAAAACAAACAAACAAAAAACCAACAAAAAACCCAAACCACAAACCAATGTTCATGGATCCTTTATCACCTCTTTGATACCTGTAGGTCAATCAGTTCCAGCCTGCTTGCTTTTCTTTTTCTTGCTCTGTGAAAAGGATAGCCTCACTGCTAAAAAATGAGTGACTAGTCACTTCAAACAATCCCATCTTCAGTGAAAGATGGAGGAGATAACATTTGCCAACTCCATTATAATGTGTAAGGATAAGATGGAAGTTTCCTAGTCAGACTCACAAAGCACAGTTATAAGGACAAACTATGGCTTTCCATATTAGAAACCTTGAGTATCCCCAAAACACGAGTCTGACCACCTCTTCTTGTTGCCTTTCTATTTCTCCAACAGAGGCACGTGGCCTTTCTACCAAAGTGCTGACTCTCTGGCTCCTTCAAAAAGTCTGCAACCTCTTTCAGGCACTCTCTTTCACCCTCTTCCCTCACTGTTTCTTGTACTGCTCTCAGTGAGTTGACAATGTTGTGCCTCACTACCTATTCCATCTAGACCACAAACATTATAATTCTCCTCCTGAAGACTCCCCTAACAGCACAAAGTTACACAAAGATGTAGAAAGCTCCATCTCAGCTGTCTTTAAGAATTAAATAGGTGTACAGCCTTTGGCCATGGACCATCCTGGCAAGACTTTGTTGCCAGAAGAGCCACACAGTCAGTTAGGCATGACTTAGGAGCTTAGGACATAAAACCGGAAGGAGCATCAAATCCAATTCCCTTTTACTTAAGGGAACAATTTACTGTAATTCCATTTCTGTAATTACTGTATAATCCAATTTCTTCTCAGCCTTCATTTTGGTAGGCTAAACAAGCCAAGCTATCTTAGACTTTGTCTGCATCTGAGTCTCATTGCCAAGCTGGGCAGCTGCAAGCCAGGTCTGACCCAGGAGCCACATAAAAGCCTTCACCTAGCACTGTGCTAGAGTTAATATGCCCTGCAGAGAGTCTGGGCAAGTTGTCTAGGACACAACTCTGTGCTAATGCTGCTTTGTGGCTCCGAAGATGTTGCTGGAGCAATTTGTAATGAGACAGCCCCAGATGGTGCACTGCCAGGAGCTTCAGACCTGCTAAACATGTACCCGATGATGGGGTGGGGAGGAGCCAGCACATCCCAGTCAGATGGGAGGTGGCTGCTGCCTCCACTGAAAATACATGCAGGCCTACAGCCAGCTAGCTTGCACATGCCAGACTTTCCTCAGGAAAGGTAGTCTAGTAAGACCTGGCTGCAAGCCAGACTGATTTTCCTGAAAGACAGTATGTGGCCTTCAAGTATGGAGAATCACAATTCCGAGCCATCAACGGGTGCTCTTAAAACATTGTTATCTTTCTCAGCTGGTGACTTCTAATGAAAATATTAACTAAGATTGGCCCAACACAGATCCTTTATGAATGCCTCTAGTAACTTCCCGTTAGCCTCAGAGTTCCCTTTTAAGCACAACCCATGAAGATTTCTTTTTATCCAGTTCCTTACTCACCTTGCAATTTTTCATCTAATTCCCATTTATTTCAGTATAACTAATAATTTCCTATGTGGCACCATATCAAACACTTCACTGAAATCCAGATAGATCTGCTGTATTTCTCTAGTCTAAAAATCCATTTTTATTAAAGAAAAATATTGGGATAACTTCAAGATCACTTTCTGGTAATCTTATATTGCATTTTATCCTATTTTCCTTTTACCTCCGTGTGCTTAATTATTTTTCCTTTAAAATTAGTCCTCGGTCTTTTAATATAGCTCAGGCTATGCTAATATGTTTGGCATTACCCAGAACCTTTTTCCCCTTTTTTCTGTTCTCCATTTGCACAATACTACCAATTAGCTCAATTTATTAAATATTCTTGTTAACTGATTTTGAAATGCCATACCTTCACTGTTTAGGCTAGGGCTTAAGCTCAGTGAGTTTTCCTTCCATCTCAAGTGCTTTAATTTCCACTTGTGCCCTTTCAGGCTTAGCTGTGTTGCCTTCAAACCCATGTTCTACATCACCACCTTTATTAAAAGCAGAGATTCCTTGTTTCTCAAGTTGTGGTGGAGTCTGGTCCAGTCCCTGCTGGCCCCGGGACCATACAACCTCAAAGCCATCTTATAACATCTCCAGTTCAGAGTGATTTTGTTCTGTGAAGTTATATGGGAGTTTACTTGCTGTTTATACATGTCTTAGTGGGATTGTTTATTCAGAACATTGTAAACCTCTGGTGTGTAACACATGTTGGGGCGGTTGAGGGCATTCTATTTCTCACTATTTTAAAATCACAAATAATTTAGAGTTGTCTGCACTCATAAAAATGTGAGTATATAAGAAAAGTTCATATCCTCTGAAGCTGTGTGTAGATCTTGGAATAATACATAACACCATGGCAGTAATTTCAATACTCTAAATATTGGACTGATAACGGAGCTCTTAAGAAAGCACAACACCACAACTTTATGGCAGCCATATGAGTAAATCACATGTAAATTGTTGTTCTTGAAAGGACCAAAGAGCTCTTAAATTCTGGATTTTTTTCAGATTAAGAAACAAAAACCAAAACAAATGTTCTTGTTCTTTGTTCCTTATTGACTAGATAATAGGAGGTTACTTTGAAATGACTTTGTACAGTTATTATTATTGGAAGGCTGTTTTCTACAACACAGACTTCAGAGTCTGCAAAACAGCCTAGCAGTTCTCAACCTTTTATACTAGAAATAGGTTTTCATGAAAAAGAAATCAAAATGAATGCCAAGATCAAACAAGCCTAAACATTCAGTAACCTCTTGACCCACATCTTTCTAAAGCACCTGCAGTGATATAGGAAGAAAAAAATAAAAATCAGATCCCTTGCAGGATTTTCAACATAGGCAGTTAGTGAGCCTTTGTGAGAAAGTGCACACAAGCACAAACACACACATCTCAGCAGGAGGGGCCAAAGGAGCAGGTTACCCTGACAATAAAGTGATGTTAGCCAAATGTGACCTAATTTCTCCACAGAACAATCCAGGCAGAATTGCTTCCAAGGGATTTGGTTACACAGAGAAAAATCCTCCTTTTGGTATCTTCTTCATGCTGAGTTCTTTTAGAGGAGGAGGTTGTTTGTTTAGTTTTTTGAAATTAGTACCCCAAACATTAACCTCTTCTTCAACAAGTTATAATGCAATTGCTTACCCATTTTTCCAAAGTACGTTAGTTTGACTGTAAAAGTCCATATTTAGTAAGCAAAAGTACCCCAAGGCTTTACTCACCTTTAAAGTTCTGTTGTTCGAGGAACCATTCAAATACATATGAGGTCATGGACTTTTCCCTAAATCACCTGCAATATGTAAAAATTCCAGTCAAGATAAATATGGATCAGAGCATGCAAAGAAATAGTGAAGAAGGGGATGTAATCTTAACCACTTCTGTGTACATTAGAATGATTTATTAGCCTACTTTTTCACTCTGAAATGTAGAAAGAAAACAAATATGCAGGAAATAGGCTACGAATATGTATGGCAAGTTACCAGTCTCATCAAGCTGTCATTTTATTAGATTGGCAAATGATGGAAAATAAAATCCTGGGGAAAAGTCTAAACTCATAAGAGGTCATTTCCCATATAGATAAAATACTCACTAGACTCATAAGAGGTCATTTGGATGATTCTAGAAGTGGTCATTTCCCATATAGATAAAATACTCACTATACATCAGTTGCTTAGGGGCACTACACCGCTGCAAGTGCTACCATTTGAGTAAGATATTAAAAACAGAGATTTATTTTTTTTTCTCTCAACACAATCATTTTATAAGTAGGGAGAGGTTAGCAAGGATCTAGGAAGATGTTGTCAGTTCCTCAGATTGACCTTCTCTTCCCATTTGACAGTCAAACCATCTATATTTAAAGAGCATTTGGTAAGCTTCACTTCCCATCTTAAATGCACTTTGAAATATTGAATAATTCTATTACAGATATAGCTATTACCATATCCTGTAAGAATTCTGTCCAGTACACGGCAATTACAGTAATGACTGGATTCAATACTGTGCAGAACTTATAGCAACCTATCTACAAAATGCACACTATAATCATATGCCGAACGTAAACAAAAGATTGAGCCATTACAGGGATGATATGCATTCATTATATGTTTCTGTAGTCTCTCCTTCATCATTTCCCCAGAAACTCAGAGTTTATCCATATAACAGAGCTGTAATTATTACATGTTGCTTTTATGGCTAAAGTTTAAGAGTCCATACTAATGACTGGTAAGGTATTAGGACACTTTGTTAATATGAATGTATGTATCTAAGTCATTCCGGTGTATATCTGTTGTATAAACCAAGTGGTATAATTCTCTTCAGAGAAAACTCAAATCTAAAGAGCCTTAAAAACTCAGAAAAAAAACTTATCTCTTGGGTTTTTTTACTCATGCCCATGCATGATTTGACACCATCTTTGGCTGCTGTTAAAGAAATTTCCAGAATCTGCTGGTAATTCCTTTATTTCTTGACAACCCATTTAACAGCACTGCTTTTTGAGCATTATAATGTACCCAAACCCATACAAGTACCAAACTCACTATTTGTGTCAGAAGAGTGTAGAAGCAGAGTGTGTAGGTGCCACACACAACCTCAGCCCAATGCTGCGTTATGGACTAACTACTTACAGGCATTTCACTGGTAGACTTTGTGGAAGAAGCATATTCATGGTTGGACACTGATGATGCAACATGTTGATGCCCACAGAGTGAGAGGATTTCCAGGTGCAGCAGGATAGAAGATTCAACTAAAAGAAGACAAATTTTAAAGACAGTCAACATTTAGGAATGTACCATAAGATTGAGAGATGGAGAGAAATGAGATCTGAAATACAGGCACTGTTGTGAAACATTGGTAAACCAGTTTAACATGTAGGAGAATGCCAAGGAGAGACTGAAAAGGGTGTGAAAGAGGAATAGTTCAATTAGTTTGTCTAAACAGTTATCTACAACCATCTGAGGACCCCTGAAATGTCTGGGAAATCTTCACAAAATGGACAAATAATACATAGAAGACATAGGAGACCCAAACCAACAGCTGGGAGCTAGACAGCGTACTCCAATAGCACTAGATGATTCTTCTTGGACAACCAAACTCATTCCAAAATTTTTAGTGCACTCGGCATATGGTTTAGTGCATATGGTTTTGAAGAGCTGCAAGGATCATGAAAATTTAGCTTTGCCTCATTGAATCTTCTTACTGAAGAAGTTAGATGTTCATAAAACCAACAAGGATATATAAAATATTCTGCTTTAAAATTTTCCTGTTCCCCAATTCTTTCTGGCACCAATACCTCCTACACTGTATTCTCAAATATTGACCATGGACAATTTCTCATCCCAAAGCCTATTCCACAATGTTAATTGGTGGAACTTCTCTGAGATACAGTAATCAACTTTATTACTCCTCATATGTTCTATGCCATTCTTCCTTTCTCTCAGCTCTAGTTCTTAACTTGCAAGTTGTGATCCAACCTAGTCTTACCTTATTTTACATTTCAGAACTTTTTCTCTTTCTTTCCTTTCAGAATAAAAAAATTGCTTATACATATTGCAACTCATCTTATTGTCTAAAGTCTTGATTCCTTTTTTATTCTTTGGCAAATGTACTTTGCCCCTTGCTATCTATTTCATCTGCAATGACCAAAACATTTTTGCACAGATTCTACCATGCATTGCAAAGATGGAGTTTGGACAGCTTAAACCTGCTTCAGACACTGTTTGTTGTAAGGTTTTCTGTCTCTATGTTAGGGATCGTCTGTTTGTTATTTGTCTTTTAAGATCATGGAGAAAGTTCAAGATGCTAATCCTTGCTCAAACAGCCCTCTGTCATTCAACACCTGCTTGGGTCTCCAAACTTCATCTCTTTTCTCAGGTCCAGCCAAGCTATTCAGTTCAAAGTCCAAGACATGTAGGTAAATATCACCTTTGTAGCACTTCAGCTCTGTTAAATGTCAGGAGCTGATTATGATCCCAAGTATGTGAGCCAAGGTTTAGGACTGATCCAAACTTTGTCTCTACTCCTTCAAAATCCAACCAAATAATCAGCAACAAAACAAGTGTAGCCATGGAGATATTTCCTTCCTTTTTCCATGCAACCCAACACCAGGAGATCTGTAAATTAAAGCTCAGTAGCACTCAGAGATTCTGTCTGCATTGAGAAACTTAACAGACAGTACAATGAATCACAGTGAAGGCCCATTAATATCTGTATCCACTGGTAATGGGCCAGATCTCCTACTGTGTTAAGGGCAAAAGAGTCCACACTGTAAATGTTAGACAGACAGGTCATTGATCCATTTGTTTTCCTGTGATTTTCCCAGGCCTGATGCTTTCTCCAGTCTTCCTGACTGCACCTATTATCTTTTCCAGCAACTGGACTACCACACAGGATGAAGTTTATGTGATATAAGCCTTTGGTGAATCAGATATTTTCCCATAAACATTCATTTTTTCAGTCTAGAATTTCTTAAGGGAAACTATGGCTATAAAGCAGAAAGATATTGAAATCATTTCATTATGGGCTCCACATTTCACAATGGCAGAGCATTTGCTTGTAAATATTTTGCTCTTACAAAATGAAACTGAACCTCTTTTTTTTTTCCTGTCCTCATTTGTTTGAAATGAGATCTCCCTTTGACATCATGTCTCAAAAAAATGCACTTTAAATGTTTCACACAGCTTGCTTCATTTTGGAATACTGACACTCACCTCTGGTTTATGTTGGGAATTTTTGCGTTTTTTTGGCATCCATAAAACAGTATATTGTGTCTAACTGCAGATGGACTAGCTCCAATACAGTTCAAGAGCTGTGGTCTTATTTTCAGGTATTTCTGAGATCTGTTAAAGTCCCTTTAGCTCCCTTCTAACATAGGAAGCATTTTAATACTGAGGCAGGTATTTTTCTTTCATAAGAATTTTAAACAATGAAAGAGAAGGGGGAGAATAAACTGGCAAGCAACAGGCTTCCTAAAAATGAATCTGAGATTCAACTGTCCTTCTTTCCAAATCTATGATGTTCTGCAAATTCCAAAATCTTCCATATTCCTTATGGGGCTGTATCAAATGTTTTGACCAGACATGGCTGAAATTTGACAGAATTCAGTAACTAACTGACTGTTCATTACAGATTATCAGAAAGCTGGCAATTTTGGTCAAGAACGAGGGCAGCATTTAGGAGTCACGGGAGGTTTCATTTTTCATATAAAGCAAAGCTACAGACATCCAGCCCATAGATCAGAAATGGATAGATGGAAAGCTCAAAGTTACTGCTGCTTAAATATTGACTGGTAGCACTCTCACAGCATTTGTTAAAGAGGAGAAAGTGCTTAGCCCTCCATTTGCTAATGCCATTCAACCACCGCTATAAGCATTTCCCCAAGCAGGACTGTCATGTAGGTACCTTGGCTGAATTGCCTTTTCATGAATGATGTAATGCATACAGTGGGCTGCAGTGAAGTGCTCCAAGGGGATATCCTACCACACACATCAGTAAGTTTTCTTAAATTGAAAACTTAGCCCAAGCCTTGTTGGTTATGGTCAATCTAGGTTGTTAGGGCTGGTTTGTTTGAAGTTATTTAACATGCTAAGCAAGCAGGATCAGCTTTATGGATAAGATCAGGCAGTTTCATGGACTTGGGAAGAATTCTCACCACCTTGCTGACCTTTTGCTCAGGAGCTATGGTTACATTTCAAATATCTCACTCCAAATTATTTCCAGTTTTCTGAATGCATTTATTCAAGCATTGCACTCCAGAAATTTTAGGTCTTTGGCATTTAAGCCATGGGATAACTGGTTTAAAGTGCCTTAATTAGTTTTGGAGAAAAGGTTCCTACAGATTGTATACACATTTGTCCACAAAATCTCACATTAAAATCAAATGAAAAGCAGCAAAAATATTTTTGTCGATGTAAAGCCCACAGACTTGACGAAGCTCTTTCATTTCCAAGTTCTGTGGCAATTACTCTGTCTTACTCATGGTCATTAAAGGATTTATATGGTAGCATTTTCTGTGGTAACAAGTGACAAAACTTACTGGATCACAAAAACCCTTGCTCACCTGTGCTACTGCAACTCCTTACTTCCATACTTCTTAGCCCAGAAAGAGTGAAACAATTTCAACGGCTGTGGAAAGCCCTGGGGTTTTTGCTCATCTCTGCTAAATCTAATGTCAAAAAGACTGCTTCTTACTTCCAGCTTTTGTCTTGTTCCCTCCTGCACCATTGTGCATGAATAATATGTGCATCATGAGGGTGTGTTTCAAAGGAAATGCACTACTTGGCAATAAAGGAGGAAGTACATACTGTGCTTAATGATTAGTTGGCATTTAACCACACATAAATCTATTAGGGGATTAAAAATCTATCACAGTGCCAGCCACAGGAAAAGAAATACACAGCTACAGAGACTACTTGGTGTGTGTACACACCCCCATCCGCCCTTGCTGTGATTACAGACACATGATAACTTTCCTGAGGCGTTCTCTGAGAAAATGAGGTACAAATGCTTAACGCTGGATTATATTTGCTAACAGACGATAAGGAAATACCAGAAACAAAATTTAGGATAAGTAATAATAAACAGATTGGTCAATAGGCAGACTGAGACGTTAAAACTATCTTTCCTTGCATCTCACACACAGAAAAATGGCTGATAGTCTGTTATTCTGAGAGACCGAACCACCCCCAGCTGACTGTCTGTTTTACCCCCCGTTAAACTTCTTCCTTAGCCTTTATGCCAATTATAAATTTTCACTTTGGATAATTTGTTTTTAAATCTGAAATCTGGTCACTGTGGAAAGAGTAAATTTATATTTTCTTTTTGGAGTCATTGGGGTTTTGTGGATGTTTTAGGATTTAAAAGCTTTTCTCCTATTTTAAAGTAATTTGCTGAAGTAAATCTAACCAGCTTGCATGTGTCTTTGTGATTATTTCTTCATCCATATACATATAGTTGTATACATTTGCCATTGTTTCCATCTCTGCTTAAAAGTAAATGATGTATGCAAAAATATATCCGTAATGGATGTTCTGAATGAATCACTGAATCTTTGAGGCTGGAAGGGTTGTTGGCCTTCTTTGTTGCAGGAACACATTGCTGTCAATGAGGGATTCAAATGTCCCTTGTGCCACTACTTCCCTTTGAACACTTAAAGATCAAGGGTTTCTTTTAGAATTCTTTCTCCAGTCCTCCTTGCTGGCTAAGCGCTAGAGACATCAGCTTTATCACCTGCATTATCATCTCAAGATGTTCTGTACACCTAGTTATCATGGGAATTACCATTACTGCACTCACTATCTTTTTTTTTTTTTTTTTTTTTTTTTTTTTTTTTTTTTTTTGGGGGGGGGGGGGGGGGGCAGGAGTACTTAATCAGCTGTCATTGCTATATATAATGATGCTGTCTGGAGGAAAACCAGACTACACAGAGCATGTTTTACAAGAAGTGGTTCCCAACTCTTCCATTGCATTTTAGACTATACAACAGGCAAGCATCAAGATTCACAAGTTCAGGAGAAGAAAAAGCAACAGAAAGCCTGGTTTTACACACTTGTTTAGCAAATCTGGGAGAGAGATGGATTCTCATGTTCTAGGCCCTGGTTAGTATAACATTTACAAGCAATGTTAGGAGAACCAATGTGAACCAAAACTATTCCAAAGAAGCAAAATTCAAATATTTTCTTTAAATTCTAAGTGATTGTACAGAAAGTGTATAGTATACAACCATGGAAAATTTTTCTTCCATAAATGTCACTACACAAACTGCATTCCACTATTTAAAAATCCAAACTGCCTAAGAGAAATAAGGATGAGATTAAGACATGAAAATGAAATGTTGATGCTGAGCTTAAGATAAAGTATTTTTCCAGATAGAAGTCCCAGTCAAACTTTAATTCAGTGGGCCCTATAATGTGTTTGGGAACATGTTTGCATTGCTAATTTGTACTGGGCACACAGATCTATGTTATTTAATGTGATTTTCAGTAAAGTGAATGGGCTCCAAATAATCAGAAGCTATGGCATGCTCATCTTACCCTAAAATAAAGATCTAAAATAGGTCAGAGGAGTCATATACCAAAAGCACCCACTTCTCTCCATTATGTGAAAAGGAAATGGGAAATCTTACAGGTAATAGGAAGACAAACTAGCTTTAGTAGAACAAGCTTGGAACATTACAAGGTGAGATAGGATTTTGTGCAACAAACTATGCCACTAAGTTCTTAAAATACAGCCATTTTCTTGCCAACAGGTCCAATGAAGCTATCACACTTTCAGTTATAATTCTAACTCTTTTCAGCAACATCTGATAAAGACGAATGTTTTTCTTTTCAGAAGAACTGGAACCAGAAATATTTAACAGCCAAGAAATAAGGCAGCAGGCATCAAATGGAAGCACCATTCAATTGTTTTCTTAATGTTCCCCATAATGAACTTTACCATGTTTCAGGTTTTGCTTTATGGATGCACAAAATCTGAACAGCAGTTCAGGACAAACAACATGACAATTCTTGCTAGCCTATGGTCAACACAGAAACCAAGATATGCAAAAAAGATTTCCTTAATATAACTTTACTGAACATAATTCAAAATGTCAGCTTGAAAAGTTATTACAAGTTAGACTTGCCTTAATTAGCAACTTGATTAACAACTTGCAAGCTTCCTAACTCTGAAGCAGAAATCAGTTAAGGAAGTTACAAACAAAAAATCCTACCTATACATAGAAAATAACTGTCCAGTCCATATCAGTTCCAAGCAAGGCTCCTCAGAAGCATCTGACTTCAGCCTCGATCTCAGCTTCCATACTTCCCTCCTAGGATAGGCTCGCACTCCTTCCAGCTCTAGCAGCAGGGTTTAAGACTTCTAAAAGCCTTCATTTCAAGGCATGATACTTGTTTTCCTCTCTAGTAGGAACTGTTTCAGATTAGTTTTATTTTATTTTTTTAACACCTGTGCTATGCTGTGTCTTCCCTGTTCAGCTGGCAAGATAGGAAAAACAGAAGTCTACTTCCAACTAGTAACTGAAGTCTACAAGTAAAGAAAGATACCCATTGTGGCCCTGAAAAAAGATTGTAGATTGTCTACCCAGTGAGCTACAAGCATCTCTGATGCAGAGGGGGTAAGCAGACACATATCTCAGCAATGAAGATCAGACAAAATTATTGTGAAGATAAAGAGGTTTTTGTCCTTCCCAAAGCCATTCCAATGGAGTAGAATGAGCATGGGAGGAAGGACAAAGAAGTTATGCTGTGTCTTGCAATATACTTGTTTGGCCCATGGTAATATATAGTAGGAAAGATTTTATATGGGTACTTCATTGTTAAAATTCAGGATTATCCAAAATGTATAATTTCCTCAATAATAAAGTGAGTTACAGCACGTCTTATAATTTCTCCTCTATACTTTATAACATAAGATCGCATTGCAAATACAATGGAGTTGCAATGCATTTGGCTTAGTATTCCTAATAATTCATGTTGCAGGCAATTACCCCTGAAGAGACCATTGCTTATTTAACTGAAGTTTTGCAGGTGGGATCCAAACATATGGTCAGCACTCTGAAAGCTGTTGTTGAAATGCAGAAGTCTTTACAGACTGAATGGGGTGCCCCATGCTGGCTCACTGACAGGAATATCTGCTGGTTCAAGCTGACAAGAGAATAATAAATTACAAACTGAAGTTCCAAGAGCATCATAATCACTCATTTTATTGTTTTGTTTTACTTCTGCATGCAGGTTTCACTTTTGTTCACCAAGAATGCTAAAATGCTAGCAGGAAGAATTTGCTGGTTCAGATTCCTGGATAACAATTCAGTTTGGTGAAAGCTATTTACCTTGGCAAGAGGTTTTCAATTTTCTGAGTATCACTAACACGTGCAGCCAAAGTCTGAACCAGCAGATACTTTGTGTTTAATGTTCCCAAAGAAAATAAACAAGTACAAATGAGTTTTGCTCCAAACATCAGTTTGCAATACATGAATCCATTGATTTGAGTCAACAGATACTCACATAAAGTGTTTAGTCCCAAAACATGCAGCAAAATTCTTTTTTCATCCATCAAATGGCAGCATATTTAGCTACAATGGCTGCAAATTATTTCTCTTTAAAATCAAACTGGAGAAACTGGCCAGTTTCCAAGATGCAAAAAGCAAACAAAAAGCCGGCTGCTGCAGTCTTTGTAGAAGCCTATCCTTGTCTGTCAATGAAAACAAATGATTTGCAAGACTGATTGAATGCAGATTAAGGTACACAAAGAGAAAGCAAAAGACATCGTAATGGCTAACTGAAAACCAATTAATCTCAGGTTAGTGCAGTTTGAAATATCTTGGTTAGTCTCCTCAGACTTTCTACAATGTGGCTCCTTACAAGAGGACATCTTTGCACTTAACTCATAGCCAACAATATCAAACAAGAGCCTTTTAGGATTCTGCAGTTTTGTGGAATCAACAAAGAAGTCCGAAAAGAGTACAAAGAGAAGAAACCATGAAAGCAGAGCAAAGTGATCCCAATAATTTATTTTAAATACTTCTTCTTTTAATCATAGAATCATTTTGGTTGGAAAAGGCCCTTAAGGTCTTTGAGTCCACCCATTAACCTAACACTGCCAAGTCCACCACTAAACTATGTCCCTAAGCATCACATCTACATGTCTTTTAAGTCCCTCCAGGGATGGTGACCCAACCACTTCCCTGGGCAGCCTGTTCCAATGCTTGACAACTCATAGCAACAGCTGTTCCTCATAAGACTTGTGCTCTAGACCCTTCAGCAGCTTCCTTGCTCTTCTTTGGACATACTCCAGCACCTCAATGTGCTTCTTGTAATGAGGGGCCCAAAACTGAACACAATCAAGAAGATGAATGCATGTCTTCAGTACTATAACTATCAGATAGGTCCATGTTACAGCTGTTTATTACAAATTCAGTTAGCAATACTCAGTTTCAGGTTAAATGTTTCCTTGGTTTAGCTGAAAATAACAGATGGTTGTCAAGCAACAGAAAAAAGGCACCTTTTATTTTTATTTTTTTTAACACAGGAACTCAGCACATAACTTTCAGGTGAAATAATTGAAATCTGAGGATGCAAAGACTTTTTGTTGTAGTTACCTCTGTTTACTGAGGCTCATTCCAAAATAACCCTTTCTTCTGGACATCTCCTGTTGCACTAGACCAGTAAAGCACTAGAGGGAGCTCCAAGACAGACTCAAAGACATCTCTACCCAAAAAGTGGAGGCTTAGGTTGGGCCTAACTGTGAGGACAAAACAGTATATCTGCAAGGGTTGTATTTGCCTTCAGTGCGGTCCCTCATGATTATCACCATTTTAGTCTTGTAGAGTTGATAATATTCTACCTTGCAAGAGCCACCAGATTTTTTGGTGGTAATACAACTGCTGTTTGCTGCCTCTCAGATGCTTTGGTAGAAGGGAGCTGAAAGCTGCTGTGGAATCAGGATAGGCCTTCCTGGTTGGGAACTTACATGATTAAATGATTATTTTGCACATATGCACAAGAGGCAAATTAAGGTTGAACAAACTCTCTTAATTCATGCATTTATTTTTTTTTTACTTCAAAAGTCTTGACTTTGCAATGTTAATTTATTGGTTTAACTTTTTAGATACAGTACTTCATTGTACGTAAAAGAGTCTGTTAGACTTTTTTCACTTTAGAAACTGAGCAGGCATTTTGTAGGCCAAAGTCTAGAATGAATGCCCAGAAGAGATATCGCAAAACATTAGATACCACTGCACTGTTTCAGTAACATATCACCTGAAGAAAGTAAACACATCAACATGAAGGCTTGGTTTGGGTGCTCTAGAAATTATGAGGTGCAATACATGAGTGGAAAGCTCCATCTTTGGAATTCAGTCTCTTTGGAGGTCCTCCCAGAAGCTTTCAGGATACAGAATCAGGACTATTTCTTTTTTTGTTGTGCTGTTTGAAGTTCTTCATACAAAGAGTTTGTCTCATTTTGTACTGCAAATAAAAATGTAATAGCAGTTAGAGCCTATGGGGAGATGCTCTACAGCAAAGTCAAAGAACCAACTCATCTGCAGATGTAATGTCTGCTCAAGCTCATCCTTAGAGACTAATGGATCAAATAATATGATTTTGCAGGAAAGTAACAGATAGCAAATTTTTAAGGCAAAGAGAATTATCATGAGTAGCCTTGAAAGCCTTGGGGTGAGATTCTGACACAGCTCATGGAAGGACCTACTTTGCTCCAGCTTATCTCTTTCAGTGGTCAGTACCAGATACTGTGATGTAAAGACTCCTAAACTGTATTCATGACATAAACTTTCTCTAGAAAATTTTTTTGCTAGTTAGCAGTTGCTTCTCTAAACCACAAGGATTTATCGCATTTAGCCTATAGAGTTTTATCTCAGCAGTGAGCTCAGGAGCTGGCATTAACAGATGCTGTATTCTTTTGGGATCTTTTATAGCAACAGAATTTTACTAATAGCAGCTGGAGGGGGGGGGGGGAAAAGGGGGTGGGGGGGAGGGTGGATTTATCATTATTTCTGATTTGCAACCAATCACCTTTCCAATTCTGTTAGAAACTTATTGGGGAAGATATACTTAAACGTCAACAAGGAGAACATAGCAGGAACTCACAGTTCATCATTGTGCCTTCTAATGGTTCTCCCCTCTAAATTGAACAGTCCCAAATTTAATCCTGCAGCCTTCAGGGACAAAGATCTGCACAGGATTTTAACAATGTCTGCCTCTCTCTTAATTACCTCCAGGTTTGGAAATCCTTTCTCAGAGAAGAAACTTGCTTTTCAAATTTTCCTATGATCTTTTCAAAAGTTCCTCCTCATCTAAGCTTCAGTGTGAAAGTTTATTGCTCTGTAACAGCCGCTCATCTGATGATGACACTCTGCCATTTTTGTGAAAAACACTTTCAACCAAGCCCTTAACACAAAATCAGCTGCCTTCTCCAAATTCTAAGTTTCCGTTTGAAATTGTATATTTAAAGTAAAATCACATTCACAACTAGACAGACCTCCCAGATGAGCTGATTCTTTCCCACTTTTCTAATCTCTCCCAGGTGGCATTACTGTTTTTCCTACTCTATGCCTCTCTACAGGCATATCACAAAATTCTCCTACACTGCTTCATTTGTCATTCACTGTAGCAAGTGTAGCATAAGCCTATCAGCCCAGCTTCTATCCAGGTCTCTCTGGAGATGACTGCTGATCTACAGGGCTGTATAGGAATACTTCATGCTATGAAAATATAAGGTGCATTCCAATACCCTCTACTTCATTAAAGCCACATTAAATGCATAAAAGCATCGATTTCAACAGACATAACAATCCCACCATAATAATAATAATAAAAAAATCTAATTTCTCTATTCACAGATTGTCTATCTCAGAGCTTCAATGAAGTTTAGAAGTATCATTATGTTCCTTCCGACACACAAAAAACCCAGTAAAAAATTAAATATATTATTCTACATTTAACTTGTATATTTTGTTCCAAGTGCCATGTTGGGGTTTTCACTCCCAAACGACTCTTGCTGTTACCATATATTTGAGTATTACTAGTCTTTGCAGGGACTAAGAATTTAAAAAAATAAATATTTTTCATAACAAAAGTGTTCTCAGTAGTAAGACCCAGGATTTTATTACCTTCAAAATTAAAAATAATTAAAAAACATTTCAAGATGAGTTAGAATTCTTTGGAACAGATTCTAATCTGTTGATTTCCAACCGCACAGCAAAAATACAGCAATCAAGGAATAAAACACTCCAGACAGTGCATGTTGGTACAATTACTGTATGCCTCAGGTAGTATTATAAAACTTAAAGTCGGTAAACCTGAACCACCCAAGAAGAAGAAGAATTACTCCATCAGCATTGCCTGGGAAGTCAGCATGCTGTTGTGGAGAAACCTGTGTATGCACTCAGTTCTAGGCAGCTTAGAAAACACAGAAAACACTACTTTTGTTTGTTTGTTTGTTTGGAGTATTTTTAGTGAAGGAAAGTCATAAAACACACTGCATAAAACAAGACAGGAATTGGGAAGAACTTGAATGTCCAAGATGGAATTTCTACTCTGAAAGATCCACTCTAATTTACTCCAACTGTGAGCTATTAGCAGTCTTCAACTGAACAAGTCTGAGTCTGATTCAGTTCAGAAAAGGGTTTTAGGAGAGCACTCTCAGGAGTGTACCTGAACTCCTGCCTAATCCTGAGCAGAATTTTTTTTTTTCTCCATTCTTTTCAATAATAAATTTTAAAGACCTGTTTAATACTACACTTAAACTTTATTTTTTCTTTCAAGGTATCCTATCTTTCCAAGAAACAGCTTTCTTGTGTTCCAGACAGCCCTGTGCAACACTATAGTATCCACAGGTTAAAAAACCCCCAAAAAAACCAAAACCCACACCTCCTAGAAAGCTCTATATGTCTGCAGAACATTATTTTATAACCGGAATATCAATTTTGCATGTAGATCCAGCTACAGGCCATATGATTAAACATCCTGATGACTACTTAAAATTCTGGAGAAAAAAGAGCTTGAGAAGTTCTAAAACTTTGCTAGAAAGGCTCTTTTTTATCTAGTGGCATAGGCTACAAAATGGCACTCAAACAAATGATTTGACTTTCATATTGGATGGCTATGGCATACATATGAATGTATCAAAGTTTAGGAAATATTCTCCAAGGATCAACACTTGAGAGATCTAGGTTTCCAGTCTGAGTTGTGTTTCCTCACCAATTTCCTTATTGTGAATAGGGATGCTGGTGTTTATCACATCGCACACATACAATGGGTGTGATATAAATATGTTTTTTATGGTTAAAAGTTTCTCAGCTGAAGCAAGTACACTAATGCAAGATGGTTACTGTTGTCTTAATCATATGAGGCCAAAGATATGTTTATCTACCATAATCACAAGGTAGAGATTGCTATGAGATTTGACAAAGCATGCACAGCTTTCATGGCTTTACTTGACTGTTTTGTGTCATAACAGACAGAACAAATAGGTCTTTGTAAAAACGAAGAAAAGTAGTTCTGTTCAGAACACTTTGGATAGAAAATAGATATAATAACAAATTACCATAATCTAGAACTCAAATTTAGTGCTTTACAACTCTGGACAAGAGCTGTTTAGCACTGTAGTACAAATTTGGTGCTTTACAACTCTAGACAAGATTTTGGAGACTGAATTTGTGCCCCCCTTTTCAGAGGATACAGAGTGGGATTCCATTGGCTTGTAGTGCCATTAAAGTTGCCTTACAGTGTCCAATTTGCTCAACTTGCCTCTGGAGGATTATGGGGTCCAGAGGAGTTCCATTCCTTTCTGAAGCTGAAGGTGGACATGATGCAAACTACCCAATAGAATCTCAAATGGCAATAAACCTTTGTGTTTGTGGCATTAGGCCGTACTCGCCTTCAGAGCCTGTACTCTCAGTTCTCTACTTCGACTCTTATTTCATCCATAAGACCACAAATGACATGTGTCTTAACTTCATGTTAAAGACAGGACCTTACTGTCACAGCTACCAAATTAGATTAGAGGAGAAGGGAATGCTAGCAGGATAGAAATAAGGAAATATACAACAAAGCTTAGAAAATCCCTGCTGACATCTGTTTTCATCTCCTGCTTTTTCCAGGTTGCTCTGAGCCCAAATACTCTCACCTGACCTTAGTTCTCAACAGTTGTAGGAAGCAGAACAGAAGAGACTTCATGTGCAAATATAGGAACAAATATGAAATGAAACAAGTAATTTGTCTCAGAGTCAAAATAGCTCTTCACAGCATTGACTACTACATTGCACCAGGAGTGCAACCAATATAATAGCAAAAATACCAGACACTTCTCATTTAATAAAACCTACCAATTTAATTAAATTATATAAAAATGACAGTGGCCCCTGAAAATCTATGTATTCATTATGGGTTAATGAAAGTTTAATAATGGGTTTGCTGAATTAAACTCAACCATTAAGTGCTAAAGCTTATCCTGGCCTGGTCAGGATTGTCAACATTACTTGGTCTCCTATTTTCTTTGGCACAAATTGCAGTTTCCTTCACTTCTATCTAGAATTACTTTGCGCATGAGGAGCTACAAATAGAACAAAGCAAAATAAATCAATTAGGTGTAGGCATAAAAATAAATCTTGGTCTTTTTAATATTTAATTAGATTTGCAACGTAACAGTGAAGCTAAGTAAGAATCATGACCTTGCAATGATAAGGGCAGGTCATTAGTAGGTAACTAGCTGCACTGCTTGCATCAAGGATTCTAGTTTTCATACTCCTGGAGTACAAGTATCAAAAGCATTAACTCTTGAGTTTCATTCTCAGTCCTTCAGATATTTTTTTTTTCAAAATACTTATGTAAAGTAAATGCAATAATTTTCAAGAGTTGTTCATTTATTTCAGCATGAGTGATATTTTTGGAACTACAAATAAGGTAAATCTTCAGAGTTCAGTGCAAAAATACCTGAGTTTGTTCTGGAGCCATCTATGAATATGGCCACATCGGTTCATTCAACAACCCTACTAGTGCCATTGGGCACAGCTGTGGATTAACACAGTCCTCGTGCTTCCAGATTCTGCCTCACGTCTATGTACAATACTGTGCTGTCTGAATGGAAATAGCATTATGTTCAGAGTGCCCTTGCAGATCTCTTAAAACAGCATTGCATTACTCTGGGTAAGTACTCACACACTGAACCATAAAATATTTCAAATCATAGAATCATTTTCGTTGGAAAAGATCCTTAAAGTTATCAAGTCCAACCATAAACCTAACACTGCCAAGTCCGACCCTAAACCATGTCCCTAAGTGCCACATTTACATGTCTTTTAAATATCTCCACAGTAAATACCTAGATGGTGACTCCATCACAGAATCACAGAATTGCCTAGGTTGGAAAAGACCTTTAAGACCATCGAGTCCAATCATTAACCTCACAATGACAAGTCCCCCACTAAACCATGTCCCTCAGCACTATGTCTACATGACTCTTAAATACCTCCAGGGATGGGGACTCCACCATTGCCATGGGCAACCTGTTCCAGTGCCTGATAACCCTTTCAGTAAAAAAAAATCTTCCTAATATCCAATCTGAACATCCCTTGGTGCAACTTGAGGCTGTTTTCTCTCCTCCTATCGCTTGTTACTTGGGAGAAGAGACCAACACCTACTTCACTACAACCTCCTTACAGGTAGTTGTAGAGAGCAATAAGGTCTCCCCTTCAGCCTCCTTTTCTCCAGACTAAACAATCACTGTTCTCTCAGACATGTCCTCCAGACCCTTCACCAGCTTCGTTGATGTATTTGAGGTACAGCCTCACCACTGCCGAGTACAGGGGCACAATGACAGTCCTACTGGCCACACTATTTCTGATACAAGCCAGGATGCTGTTGGCCTTCTTGGCCACCTGTGCACACTGCTGTTTCATATTCAACTGGCTATCGACCAACACCTCCAGGTCCTTTTCTGTCAGGCAGCTTTCCAGCCACTCTTCCCCAAGCCTGTAAACATTGCATGGGGTTGTTGTGACCCAAGTGCAGGATCAGGCACTTGGCCTTCTTCAATCTTACACAAGTGGCCTCAGCCCATTCATCCAGCCTGTGCAGATCTCTCTGTAGAGCCTTCTGACCCCCAAGCAGATCTACACTCCCACCCAGCTTGGTGTCATCTGTAAACTTACTGAGGGTGCACTCAGTCCTCTTGTCCAGATCATTGATAAATACATTAAACAGAGCTGGCCCCAGTACTGAGCCCTGAGGAACACCACTTGTTACCAGCCACCAACTGGAATTAACTCCATTCACCACAACTCTTTGGGCCTGGCCATCCAGCTTGTTTTTCACCCAGTGAAGAGTATGCCTGTCTAAGCCATGAGCAGCCAGATTCTGCAGGAGAATGCTGTGGGAAATGGTGTCAAAGGCTTTAATAAAGTCTAGGTAAACAACTTCCACAGCATTTTCCTAAGTGTCATAGAAGGAGATCAAGTTAGTCAAGCAGGACCTGCCTTCCATAAACCCGTTCTGACTGGGCCTGATCCCTGGTTGTCCTGCACATGCCATGTGATGGCACTCAAAATGATCTGCTCCACAACCTTCCCTGGCACTGATGTCTGACAGGCCTGTAGTTCCCTGGATTCTCCTTCTGCCCCTTCTTGTAGATGGGTACCACATTTGCTAACCTTCAGTCAACTGGGACCTTCCCAGTTATCGAGAACTGATGATAAATTATTGCCTTTTGTGAAAATTGGATCTTAAGCATGTGGACAGTAGTCAAATCCACTTAAAGCAGACTGATTTGGGGAGCAGTGGTGAAATCTATGCTTTTTTAAAAATGCCTTTCTGAAACACACTATCTAAGCAAACTGGTACCTCTCACAATAAAATAGCTGTGCCAACTTCCAGGCTGTTTGTCTGTCACCATGTGGTGGTTGACTCTGGCTAGAGGCCAGATGCCCAC
>NW_010326471.1:0-23843 GCF_000700745.2 Antrostomus carolinensis
TTCCAACCCAAACCATTCTATGATTATTTTTTTAATCTTGTTTTTGTATGATACCTGGAGATATAGCCTATCTGCTATTTGCATAAATGGACAGCCTTATCAAGCTTTATCAAGCTCTCTTAGGTACTGTGGTAAGAAATTAACCTTTTCCATGAGAGTCGTCAGTGCCCAGTTGTCCACACTCTGTAAGGATGTTTTGGAAAATTCTGTAGAAAGAAAAAGGTTGCACTTGCAGGCATGTTTTTTAGTGTCTTTGGGAAGCTACATGTACCAAAATGACCTGTTGTGAATGTTGGCATGGAAAAAAAGGGAAAAAAAAAAAAAAATGTTACAGAGTACAAATCCCCGCAGTGCAATGCTGAGAGGGGTACAATGCGATGTTTAAGGAGACGTTTCATGGATCACCTCACTCTCTGGGATAGGAGGTTTACCAGTGAAAGTCAGAGTCAGACTTTGAGGTGATCAGTGGAGGTTTCTGCCTGTGTGTGAGAGGAGCATGTGGGTTCATATTTTCACTTACCTCTGCCCCAGTATTACTGCCTGGGTTGGAAATGTGAAGTTTTTTAGTGGCAGACAGTGAGATGGCAAGTTTAAATGGGGATGTGAGGGTTGATTATGAAAATGTGCTCCAGAGGAAATTGAAAATTTGTTCAGTGAGAAGTCCTCAGATGGAAAATAGTTGTCAGTAGCTACAGGGATGTTTTAGAAATCACCTGTGCCATGTTTAATGAATCTTTCTGAGCTCTCTGGCTGGGAAGATCAGACCTAAAAAAAAGAGAATGACTCAAAATAGGAAGCAGAAGAGACAGGGCAAACCTACTCTAGTTGTGTGACTAATTTATTTTATTTCTTCAACAGCTGTAAAGGAACAGTTTGGGAATCTGCTGGACCAATTAAGATGAATGTGTGTTCACATTCAGTCTGTATTCTGATAGTGTATGGTTAGCTGTGTTATATTGATATATGAGCAAATTCTTTTTTTCTTTGATTTCTTTTCTTTTTAAAAAAGTATAACAGACATGACCCAGATGAGTTTTAGTTGTACATTAAAAAAAATAAAAATAAAATGAAGATACCTATTTAAAACAAGCAGCATGTCTATATAAAAAATAACCATCTTAAAAAGAAGAAATGGGGTCAGTTATTTAAAGGTGAGATAATCTATAAATAGATACAGGACTTGCTATTAAAATAGCAAAGCTAAACAAAACACTGTTCTTACTCAAGCATCGGCAATCTCTAAACCAGTTGTAGTTTTCTCTTGGTTCCCTATTGAAATATATAGTTCTTTTCTAAGCAGTGTGCTACATGGTTGACAGCTCACAGGTAATAGCAGCATCGTTCTTGCTATAGAGCAGAAATCTGTTTTTTACAGCAAATAAAGCAAATGGCAACTATATACAGCATTAAACTAGGCAAGAATGACTTTTTAACTTTATACTGATATAAAATACACTTTCATACAATATTAATGCTAGAAGTTTTTTTGGCCAGTAGATGGAAGGGGATTATAAATAAATGTTGGTGAAACTATTACAGGCCATCATTAACATCTCCATGAAAAAGTATGTATTAGTGTAACTGTACTGTATATACACTGGATTTTTTTCAAAAGCTTCTTTGGCTTTGTAGAGGTGTAATGATCTGTGCATGTTACTAGTGGAGAATCGTATCCTTAGGTATGCAGTTCATTTAACAAGAAGTGAAGAAGTCAGTTATGTACATGGATGTGATATAATTACGTATCTTTTTTTATATATGGAATTCTCTATTGAGACATACAAAATTTCACTGTTTTATTCTTTTTTGCTTTAAAAGTGATTATAAGGGGATATTATCTCCCCATGCTTCTTTACTATTTATTTATTTTATTTTTTTCTTCTAAGGGCAGTAGGCTAGGAGATGCATACTGCATATCATGATGTGTTTTCAGTTGTCATTTTGATGTGATCTCCAGACAGTAAGGTCAGACAAAAAGTGTATGCCAAATGGACCAGACAGAAAGAAGCTGGTCAAATGAATTAAAATAAGAATAAACAGATAAATATTTTAGATTGTAAAGTGGTTGGCTTTAATCTCTCAACCTTCTTTATTGCTTTTCTTCTCCTCGCGTACAACATACAGATTTCCTTTTGAACTAGCAGGTATAATGCACAGTGTAAGAAGTTTTCATTAAGGTTTCAGTTAAGATTTATTCATGCATCTTAAATATACTGGTATATTCATAACTTTATAATCTTACACATTAAAGATTATTTTTCTTCAGATTTTTGTCTCTCAAATGTATCTACATTGTTTTTTATTTAATGAGCATCTCTTAAAAAAAATAGAAAAAAAACAGTATTTCACTTGTGCTTTGCATCTTTTGAGTAAAAGATGTGTTCAAACATTTCATAATTATTTAATCTGAAAATCTCACATTTTTTCAGTGAGGAGTAAGTTTTTCCTATCTAAACATTTCAGCTACCTTATAAGGAATAGATATTTCTATCTTAAACATTTCAGCCACCTCATACTAGGAAAAATGGGATATACATAAACAAAAAAAAGAAAAAAGAAAAAAAAAAAGGGATTTTTCTCTAACTCTGCATATCTAGGAAGCATGCATAGTAAACAATGTTTAGATGAAACTGAAATTTGAAATATAGCTACCCATCTATCTATGTTTTCCTTTTTTTTTTTTTTTTTTTTTCTTCTCTCTGTCGCTGTGGTACCAAAGCAGCTTCAGCTATTACTGAATTTGCAAAACTACAGAATCTGGTATCTGTCACCCAAGCCACACTGTGAGTGCCACCTTATAAGGCAGTGTGAGAGTTTTACTGCACAGAGCATCCCTGTTTATTCTGTCATGTCATATATCTGAACATGTTGACAGAATTTCTGCCCAAGGATTTAAATTAAATATCTAGATTCTGAAAGTATACCGTGATCAGCATCCCATCAGAGGAAATAGCCTAATTATGATATTTTCATATGGTCTACATAAATGAAAAATCAACAGCTGAATAACTCACAATCTGCAGTAGCTAAGGGTTGGACACATGTCCAGACAAGAAGAAGGTTATCCCAGAACGTTCTTTTTGCAAGTAGTCTCCTGCTTCTGATCCTCCGTAGTCTGCACCCTTTACTGTTATTTCCCCTTTTACTATGGTTGATTTTTTTTAATTTTATTTTTTTTAAATAATCAGGTTATCTGAAGTGCTGGTTGCAAGGAAAATTGTATATTTTTAAGATAAGGTGTTCATAAACTCTAAAATACTGCATAGTTCAAGCAGTTGGTTTTGTTGTTTGTTTTTTTTTCCCCTTTTAAATATACATAAACTTATTTCTCAGAGGATAAATAAAATTTGCTACTATGAAAATGCAGTAGAAAACATACAATATATGTTGTTTACATACCCTTACAAATGCACCAGTATGAGAAGTTGCTTACACTTGAAATGTGTACTTGTATTTCTTCCTGACCAATTTATCTCCTCTTTAGAGCACAATCACTTTTTAAACTTCTTTTCTCAAGCCTCTATCTTGACAAAGATAAACTTTCTTCAAAAAACAGGATACCATTCCTACTCTTTTCCTTACTAAATTCCAGTTTGACACATTTATTCTCCCTTCTGGATCAGAGTTAGATTTTACATAAAATGAAACAGATTTATATTTATAGGTTAAACGAAGATAGGCCTATCTGGAGTTTCAACTTTTAAGACTAGTCAGGATTAATATCCAGTAGAACCTGCTTCTCTCTTATTCTAGCAGTACTACAAAAGAGAGTAACAGTTAATCTTGAAACTGGAGCAGTAAAACATATTTAAAGTTCATATTTTATTTGATTTTACAAAGGTAGAAGACTGCTTTATTTGCAAGCTCATGTCAGCTTCTGTTTTCTCTTATAGAATGGATACGTAAGTGGTTAAACATCACCACTTGCCACAGTTTATTGTTTTTTTCTGAACAAAGGAGATCTGTAGCACCAAACAGTGGAATGAAACTCTCTCTCCTGCCTTAAATGTAAGACACTAAGACTCTATGCTGTAAATCTTAGACTAACAGCATTCAAATATTCTGTTATAAACTGACTCATATAGTCATTAGATGATGAGTCTAGCATAAGATTTATGAATACACAGAAGTATAACAGAAGTCCTAAACTGCTCAGTTTCCTTAGGTGAGAGGAGGATGCATTTCAAGCAGGCTTTCATCTCCCCACCAAATAATCTAAAAGGTGTTTATTTTAGATTCCACTGATATAATAATTCATTCATTTGCCATTATAATGTAGTCACTTCTAAATGTAATAATTTTATCTGAAGAGGTTAGCATTCAGGAAACTTCTGTCATTTCTTTTTAGAGATGGATGTTTCACTATGGAATTGAATGTTAAAAAAATTGAGAAGTGTGTGTTTGCTTGTTTTTACTGCAATACACCACTTCATACAAAATCCACCCATTGTACTATTCCAGAGTTGTGTGAGCATGAGTGCCCACCATGTGGTCTGGGGACTTCCTGAAGTGTAGTAAAAATTATTTTCTTGCCAATCATACTTACCTCTTGTCAACTATGATTTTTGATGTTTCAGCAAGTTTTTGAAATCTTAGAAATCTAGTTTGAGGAAGAAGAAGGTAGAGGAGCAAAAATTTTAGTGAGATAGGGGATAGAGAAGCCATAAGAGATAGAGAAGCCACAGGAAACAGAACTAATTGATAGAATATATTGAATATTTTATAGGAATGTCTTAATCATCATACACTCACTCTTTTGCAGGTTTTCCTGTAAGCAGCTCTCAATGTGCGTTCATTAACTTGCTCATGTTCATAATGGGACACAGATGCAGTTTCTCAAAGATAAAAGTCATGAAGGTTTGAATACTTTTCTGCTGTTGCAGGGAGCAGAATCTCCAGTGAGACAGAAAATAGGAGTTATGACTGTTGCTATCTAACTACCACAAATGCACCAGTATGAGAAGTTGCTTAAACTTGAAATGTATACTTCTATTTCTTCTTGACCAATTTATCTCCTCTTTAGAGCACAATCACTTTTTAAACTTCTTTTCTCACTTATTAACTAGTTTAAATACATTTCAAAACACAGCTTTGAAGATAGAGATGTTTCAGTTGTCTGTGGAAGTCAGAAGCTGAGGAAGTAGTGAATATTAAATACTGAATGCAGTGTTGTTCTGATGTACTGGAGCTGGAAAGCTTACTCTTGTCTTCCTCGTGAAAGGTTCCTAATCTGCAATTACTATGTTGGTAATCTACTGGACTTTTGTCACCTCCTACCTTTTAAGTAAGGTCAGAACTGGTCTGTGTGGGGATATAATTTATTCAGTGGAAGGTTCATGTATAAGTAATGTGAACTTTAGAAGCAGAAGTTTAAACAGAACAGTTATAAAACAGAAATATATATTAAGCTAATAACCCAGTCTGGTAAACAGAGGAGGTTTTTTTGTAAATCAGGGCTGGTGCTTTAGATGGATTGTTAATTCATTTTTAGTAGCTAACTACTCATTCAGTTTTATAGTTAAACCTCCCAAAATGCATCTTGGACTGCCTAAGTTCCGTTGAAAGTGACAGCTAGTATTTCATTTACTGTGATTTAAAATGAAACAAACAAAAATTAATAAAGCAACCCTTCCATTTTTTTTCATTTTCTGGAATGCTGTTCCTGATGTAAAAATCCAGTGACAATAAAAGGTGATAGCCAATATACATGTAAATGGTTTCACAGGGGAAAGACTAGTATGCATACTTGGGAAGGGAGAAGTCCAAGCAACAATGGGTAGAAAAAACATGAATTCTATGAAGGAAAACTGAGGAAAGCTTTTATATTACTGTGCTACTTCATCTGTAACTTTCCACCCTTCTTAGGGCAGGATGTCAGAACAATTTATTTCTAGAAATTTATGGTTAGTAGGTTGAGATGCTTCAAGATAAAGATAGATTCTTTTTGGAACAGATATACTTAAATCTTAAGCCTTAGTCTTGTAATCAAATTCACATAGATGGGTGCTGGAGGAAATATCTTTTGAAGAGTTTTTTTTTCAGATAGTGGAATAGGGTCACTGTTTAAAAAAAAAAAAAAAAAAGATCAGAGTTGTTAACCTGTTCCTTAACAAAATTGCATGTTTTGGTTCAGGAGCTGCAAATATTCACCTCAATTCCTTGCAGAACACAAAGTATGTGACTGAGCTATTGCTGTGGTAGAGTCTTAGCTCCAACTGCTTCTGGAAACAAACTGTGTGTACTTATAAATTTTTATCTAAAAATCTTTTTCCCCCTTTAGCTGTTATCTGCTTTCCAAGAAATTAATCTGCTCTTTTATAAGACTGAAAGCTTGTGAGACCTTATTTGGTGTAACCAGTAAGATCTCTTGCACAAATAAACAATTTTTTATTACAATAAGTTCTATGAAAATAATTGTTTTCTTTCTGGAAGGGGAAACAATGTCTTTTGTATCATCTCTGTATGTTAGTTGCAAAGAAGGAACTGTTATACTTTAGAAATTCATGACTCCAAGAATTTTCCACTTTTTTCTGCTGAGGATAATTAGAATTCATGTTACCAGACCTACTGTGAAAACAGCATAAAGTCTGAATAACACAAATCTGCATTTACAATAACAACATTGTTGCATGTATAAAAATGAGATCTTCATTTTAGTATTAAAAAGCAGCAAATAACCACCAGGTATTAATGTTCACAAAGGGCTGTCAGTAATGGTTTCTAATAAAGCAAATGACTGTATACAAACCCATACTTTCCCTTTGCACATTAGGCAGTGAATGGGAAGTGTTAGCTTCAGAAGGATTTATTTCTCAGCAGTTCACCTGGTAAACACAGGTAAGGATTTGTTTAAACAGCTTAAGACAATGTTTCCTAAAGCCAGTAACTTCCTTAGCTCTTCTGCATGGTTTTCTGAAGGGCTATGCATTGTAGATGCAAAAAGATTGCTTCTGACAGCAATGTTCTTCATATTAGAGCATTGTCAAAACAGGTATATACATAAGGACAAGAAACAGCTGAAATACTTCGCTTGCTGAACATTACTGGGCATGCTCAATCTGGCTTTGCAACTGTATAGCAAAGCTCAAGGCAGTTACCCAACAGATGTAGTGACTTTGGGCAGTGATTCTATATTGTTGGAATTATTTTTTTTTTAATTTTTATTTTTTTTAAGTAACTTTCAGTGACACTTGAAATATGTTGCTCATATTTTGGGTAAGAAAGAGAAAGTAATCATCTTACTCACATGAACTGACATTCAGTTTTTGTATGTTGACCAATATGGTTGTTCTGTACATATTATTCTTACATTCAGTTTCTAATTTGATTTCATAACTTGCCCTTTTAGTCATCGAGTCACATATTTATAGCGTGGCTGCTTGAGGAGTTGCATACATTATCATGCTAATTAGACAACGAAGAGGCAGCAACCCCTTCCTACATGTACAAAGGCGTCCCTTAGTGAGCACCAGTGACCAGGAGTACCACTACCAGGACAGGCAAATAGAGCCAGGTATGTCAGAAAGAGCTGGGCACTGCAGTTTGCATGGCAGCTTGGGCAGGGAGGCATGAAAGGTGTAGGGCAACTGACTGTAGCTCTGCTGGAAGCAGAATTCCATCCTGGTGGCTGGCTTGCAGGTCTGCTACCAGAGGAAGTGCTCGTGATTTCTAGCAGTATGGTTGTGGTCACTCGCCTGAGGGCTAAAACCAGTGCCCCTTCAGATAAAACCCCAGAAGTGTCTGATGCATCCACCCAGACAGATCTGGGGAGGGAGGAAGCTTCAGTTCAGGTGGCTGACTTGACTGAGTGCCCTGAACCTTCTCCTAATTATAAGGTGAGTACCTGTGCTAGATGTGCACAAGGGGATGGTCTCCTGTGCCAGGTGGCTGAGCTGCAAGAAGTGGTTGAAAGGCTGCACGGTATTAGAGGTGCTGAGAGAGGGATAGGTAGATTATTTGATAATCATTTCCCAGTAGGGGACAACACTGTGATGGAAGCACCTTGGTCCTTGGTGACCTGGAAAAGCAGGGCTCCACTTCAGCCCCCACCCTCCACCATCACCACCAAAACCAGGTTCGAAGCTCTTGTACCTATAGAACCCCTAACACCCAGGACCAGTATCTGCACAAAGTAACTGCACCAGCACCCTGCAGCAGATATCAAAAAAAGAAACGCCGGGTGCTTGTAGTGGGCAACTCCCTGTTAAAAGGTATCGAGGCTCCCCTCTGCCCACGTGACAGGAAATCTCAAGAGGTCTGCCTCCCATGAGCCAAGATCTGGGATGTTACTGTGAGGGTGCCACAGTTTGTCAAGGAAACAAACTTACTATCGTCTGTTGCTCTTTCATGTGGGTACCAGTGATGCTACAAGATAGTACATGGGCAGAATCAAGGGACATTATAAAGCCCTGGGAAGGCAAGTGAAAAATATCTGTGCCCAAGTTATTTTGAGATGGTGCAGTTCAGGATCCTGTGTGGAAGATGCAAGCCAGTAAGTAGAGTTACAACCCTGGACTTCAGGAAAGCCGATTTTGACCTCTTGAAGGACCTACTTGGGGGTATCCCCTGGCCTAGAGCATTGGAAGGTAGGGGGGCCCAAAAGAGTTGGTTAACATTCAAGAACCAAGACTGATGCATCCCTAGGAGAAAGAAATCAGGCAAGAATGGCAGGAAACCAGTGTGGATGAGCAAGGAGCTCATGGAAAAACTGAAAGGGAAGAGGAAGGTCCATGAAATGTGGAAAAATGTCTAGCCACCGAGAGTGTAGGAGTGTAGGAATGTGGTCAGGGCCTGCAAGAATGCAACTAGGGAGGCTAAGGACCACTTGGAACTAAATCTGGCAAAGGAGGTAAAGGACAACAAAAAAGGCTCTTTTAAATACATCAATAACAAAAGGAAGACCAGGGAAAATGTGGGCCTGCTGTTGAATATGATGGGTACCCTGTTAACAGGGGACACTGAGAAGGCAGAGATACTGAACGCCTTCTTTGCTTCAGACTTTATGGCTAAAAGTGCCCCTTGGGAATCCCAGATGCTAGAGGGAAGAGAGAGAGTGTGGAGGGAGGAAGACTGTCCCTTGGTTGAGGAAGAGCTGATCAGAGATAGTCTGAACAAAACCAATTCACACAAATACAAATCCATGGGTCCCCATGGGATGCATTCACATGTGCTGAAGGAGCTGGTGAAATTGATTGGTAAACCACTCTGTCATCTTTGAAAGGTCCTGGACAACAGGGGAGGTGCCTGAAGACTGGAGGATAGCCAATGTCACTCCAGCCTTCAGAAAGGACAAGAAGGAGGATCTGGGCAACTATAGGCCAGTCACCCTCACCTCCATCCCTGGCAAGGTGATGGAATAGCTCATTCTTGTTACCATCTCTATGCAGTTGGAAGAAAAGAAGGTTATCAGGAGTAGTCAACATGGTTTCACTAAGGGGAAATCATGCTTGACCAATCTGGTAGCCTTCTATGATGTCATCACCAACTGGATAGATGAGGGGAGAGCAGGGGATGTTGTCTGTCTTGATTTCAGCAAGGTTTTTGATACTGTCTCCCACAACATCCTTGTAGAAAAGCTTAGAAGGCATGGGAGTAATGAGTGTACAGTGAGGTGGACTGAGAACTGACTGACTGGCAGAGTTCAGAAGGTTGCGATCAGTGGGGCAGAATCTAGTTGGAGGCCTGTAACTAGCAGTATTCCCCAGGGGTCAGTACTGGGTCCGGTCTTGTTTTACATCTTCATCAATGACCTGGTTGGATGTAGGGATAGAGTCTATCCTCAGCAAGTTTGCTGATGATAAGAAGCTAGGAGGAGTGGCTGTGCTTCCATCCAATGATACCTGGACATGCTGGAGAGTTGGGTGGAAAGGAACCTAATGAGGTTCAAAAAGACCAAGTGCAGAGTCCTTCACGTGGGGAGGAATAACCACATGCATCAGTACAGGTTAGGGGCTGACCTGCTGGAGAGGAGCTCGGTAGATAAGGACGTGGGTGTGCGGGTGGACAGCAGGCTGGCCATGAGCCAGCAGTGTGTCCTTGTGGCCAGGAAGGCCAACAGTATCCTGAGTTGCATTAAGAACACGTGGCTAGCAGGTCAAGGGAGGTTCTCCTCCCCCTCTACTCTGCCCTGGTGAGGCCACATCTGGAGTTCTGCATCCAGTTCTGGGCTCCTCAGTTCAAGAGGGACAGGGATCTTCTGGAGAGAGTCCAACAGAGGGCCACAAAGATGATTAGGGGCCTGGAGCATCTGTCTTATGAGGAGAGTATGAGAGAGCTGGGACTCTTCAGCCCGGAGAAGAGAAGACTGAGAGGGGATCTTACCAATGTCTATAAATACCTGAAGTGCGGGGGCCAAATGGATGGAGCCGGGCTCTTTTCGGTATTACCCAGTGACAGGACAAGGGGCAACGGGCAAAAACTGGAACACCGGAAGTTCCAGACAAACTTAAGGAAAAACTTCTTTACTGTGAGGGTGATGGAGCACTGGAACTGGCTACCCAGAGAGGTTGAGGAGTCTCCATCTCTGGAGATGTTCAAAATGCTCCTGGACACTTTCCTGTGCAACCTGTTGTAGGGAACCTGCTTTGGCACAGGGGTTGGCCTAGATGATCTCCTGAGGTCCCTTCTAACCCCTATGATTCTGTGGTTCCTTGGATCTGATTGGCTTGGGAACTGCAACAGCCAAAATAGACACTCTGCCTTAAGTGATGCTGTTCCTTCCTCTCCAGTGCAGACCCTTCTTTACTGCAGACCCCCATTCCCATTTCTCTTGCCATCATATCCAGGCAAAAATACTTGAGCCACCTGGTGCAGCGTATCTGCAGGAATCAATTTTCATTTCCCTCCAGCACATAAGCATCCACTCGCAAGGTGAGTCAGTCAAGCTGGCTGTTTCTCTGTTGGAAGCAGTACATGAATTACAAAGCATTACTGCTGTGTTGTGGAGTGGGGGGAAGGGGGTTACGTAAGTGTAAAAATGTCTAGTTTGCTAGCAGTGTTACTGCAGTTAGCAAAAAGTCACACCAGAGTGCAAAAGAGGGATTTGTATCACTGACTTTCCAGCCTGCGAAGTGCACTGTGCTTTACTCTGTAAGAATGGAGAGCACGGTACAGCCACCTGTCAGCAGCCTGCTACTCCACGCAAGAGTAGCTGGTAGAGTCAGTATTCATCTGTGGAAACATCTGCGTAATTAAGCTGAATGCCGAAGAGCATGATAGTTCAGATGACAGTAGAAAGCTTCAAATATGCCCTTAGACAGAGAGATTTGATTATCACATGGTTTTCCCACAGTTGGCTACGTAACTCAATAGGCATTGATCAATTGATAGATGTGTATGCCAAATGCATTAAGAACTGTTATCCTGAAGTTAGGATAGAAGAGAAAGAAGTAATCTCTTTAACAGATACTTTCTTGTAAATACACATCATCCTCACCTTCTGTTCAAATGGGAATTATGTGGCTTTCTACTTTCTGTTCCCAGTTTCAATTAAAAAAAAAAAAAAAGTATATTATTTGTGGTAGAAAATAAGGATTCAGTTAAAATAATACTATTTTTTTCTTACAAATAAAAATGTTGTCAAGCAAAAAAATGTATTCTAATTACGTTAATAACTTGTAGGTGATGCATGTTCTCATTATATCAGTATTAGATGAAGTGTCAGTATGGTGTGCATAAGATGAGAATATCAATGCGTATGATATGTGATTGCAATATGTTGGTTTATGCAGAATGTAATTTTCTATAAAATGCCTACAGATGTTTTAAAAACAAACATGATTCTCAGAACACATGTTTTCCTGAAGATTAAAAGTGCATACAGCTGCTGGGGCTTGTTTGTTTTATTTTCCTTTTAAATCATATTTTTATTTTTAAGGCATTGTGAAAATCTTACGTTAAGGATTAAATTGACCTTAATATTAACTGAGAGTTGTTGTTTTCTTTAAAAAACAAAACAAAACCACATTTTGTCTAAAATAAGAAATTTTAACTTTCTCTTATAATGTGTCAGATTCAGCTAGGAAGCTAGTGAATATCAACAGATGTGAGATAAGTTCTGTGCTCTCTGAAGTTTTTTGTTGGGAATTTTTAATAGTTCATTTTGGAGAAAGGCTACAGGATTATTCATTTATTGTCTTTTTTTTAATCATATTGCAATGATACTATTCATGTCACAATTCAGTTTTTACTATTTATGTTTTAACCTTTGAATATAGTCAATTTTTCAATTGAAAAAAGAACTGCATAGTGTTCCAGTAACTGATCTGCTAACATAGTCACTCAGTTTTGATGAATAGTCTCAGTCTAAAGGATTCTATACTATGATGTGTGATACCTCAAACAAATAGAAATATGTTTTTCATCAACACATTGGAAGGAATCACTTATGTTGTCACATATGAATGACTTGTTCTGTTGTGTTTCTCCTGTCACGCTGAGCTGCTCATTTAAAGTGTGCAGGGAGAACTTGCTATATAAAAACTGTTGTTTAGCTAAATAATGATATCCCCAAATATTTAAAGCAAATCAATCCAATGTGACTTTGTGGTGGGTTGTGTTTGTTTGTTTGTTTGTTTGTTTTGCTTTTTTTTTTAAAACTAGAAATGACAGTTCAGTTTTTACTAGTATTCTAAGCAGTGTTGAAAACTAATAGTGGCCAGTCTTTTAATGTTAAATATTAAATCAGTATTAAAACTTAAGTACTTTGACATGTACAACAGGTAAAATCCTATGATTCTGGCTTAAATGTCTGAACATCACTCAGAAATGTTTTTTAATTAACAATGTTGAGGATATATATATATATATATATATTATAAAGGCTAAACTTGACCTAGGAAGTACATTTGCAGTATAAAAATGTTTGTGTCTGTATTTCTTTTGTTAGTGGAAGAAAAGAGTAATGTAGGCACACAGTATTTCTTGTGCAATTAATTAATTTCCTATTCTTTGTGTGGGGTAGAATTTCTTAAACACACACTCACACATGCTCATCTGATTTGCCTCTCATTTTAATACTTGCATAAAGGTTCTCTAGGCTTTCTGGTCTTCTCTTTTGCATATTTCATTTTCCTCAGATTCTGAGAAGGCATTGTGCTGAGGGAGTCAACTGGCACAATGCCCACAATTAATGATAAGCCTTCCCTTGTCATTCTTTCTCTGCATCATTGTAGGCATTTATGAGTAAAGTAAAAGAACATAGTGTATCTGTGCTTCTGAATGCAAAAACTGTCACTTCACCTTTTCTTCCAGGGAGAAGATGTGTAGTTGAAGGGAAAGACCAGGACAACTGGTGTCACTAAGAAACACATAGAAAGCTTGCTTCTTTCATTTTCTTTCTCATATTTACTTCTCTTTTTTTTGGGGGGGGGCAGGGGGAGGTGATTGAACTATAATATTTTCTCATAATTGCAAAAAGCCTTTGTAATATTATAGTTTTAGTTCACTTACAGATTTTTTTTTTTATTATTTTATTTTTTTTTTTAATGGGACTGTGTGAATGAACCCTCACAGATATTTAAATACTACAAACTGATGTCAACAGAGTATCACAGTAGTTTCGGCTTAATAATGCTAAATGCAGGACCATACTGTTTGAAGAGGTTGTTAAATGTTTGCTTGAAGATCCTGTACAGCAAGGTGGTGTATTTCCTCAACTTCTCCTTTTATAAACATGAAGAAAATTTTGTAAGGTTTTATCTGATTGATCTTAGTGTGGTGTGTACCTGTTCAGTGCTTCATAAAAAAAGCTCTGAATGACCCCTGTGCTGATAAAGGTTTTGAATAATACAGTATTTAGGGTTTTATGCAATGCCACATCCATTGGTCATGTCTTGTACCAGTCTTCAAGGTCCAGATACAAAATCCAGCAAACTCAGTATAAAAACATTCTTTTTGGTTCAGGAGATTTTTTTTTTTTTTAATTGATATACTCTGATTTTAATGGTGCTTCTAGACTTCAAAAATATCTAGAGAGTCTTTAACATGACAAGAGATTTCTTGCATTCTAACAGCTATCATAGCTTACAGTTAATTAGCACTGGCTTTCAGATTTCCAGCAAAGAGAAAAAAAAATAAAATTAATCTCCTGATTCAGAGTAAAGAAAATAGTACATAGACAGAGTATATGCTAACTTTGATTCTCTGCTATGAATTATAGCAATGGCCAGTAGAAGAACCTTTCCCAACTATAGAATGTGGTTTTGATACAACATTATTTTATTTAGAATACAGTCAATAGCATATAGTCCTCTACAAGGAAGTATTTTTTCTGATTTTTCTTAACCTTTAAAGAAAAGGGACTGTGTCTTAATGATTTTGCAATTGTGTGATGGTGCTAAGAGACCTATTAAGACAAAAAAAAAGAAAAAAAGAACTATTACTAGAAGCATAGCATGACTTATAAAAAGATTCATTTTCAGTAGATTTAATTGATTTCCTGACTGAAATCTTGATGGATACTGGGTCTATCAAATTACTAATGTAACCTAGTTGCTACCTGAGTGTGTTATACAGGCTCTGAGGCAGAAAGAATGAGACATGAAGATACTCATAAAAAACCAAGCTGGTAGCTTTCGCAGATAGCCATCACACATTCAACATGAACAGAAGACAATGTGATACTAGTTGATGATTCAGTCTTTTCCACATTGTTATAGTTTGAGATGGCTTTCCAAAATAAAACTCTATGGAGTTACTGGGATGCAACATTTTTTACTAATTTATTTTGAGACATTTTATAAAATCTAGAATATTATGAACCACATTCAGATTGTCTATTATACATGTCTAAATTTTTGTATTTGTTGAATACATATGTAACGACAGTCATGGATAATCATTTCAGTGACTTACTCCATTGAACTGAGTATCTGCTAGTAGAAATAATACTTGAATACCATACCTAGCACTTTCAGCTTATTATCTTGCCATATAATCTTGCTAGAAAATTAAGTAGGTAGACGTTAAAAGATTCCCATAAACTATGTTTATTTTGTGCATTTTTAGAAAAAACTTCTGTAGAACTCTATTGTTATCTGTATTAAATTCTGTTGTATTTTTCCACTGGAGTATTGTTTGTCAGTTGGTTACCCTCACAGATTTGATAGAACTATCAATTAGAAACATTGTAAAAAGGTAAAATAAAAAGCAAACAAAACAACACAGCAGAAACGGCTGTGAACAAAACCTATGCCCTTTTTTGTACTGTGGAAAGGACACCTATCAGAATGCCCTCATTTGTTTGGATGCAACTGAGCTTTGAAAGGGCAAGACAGGTGTGCTGTTTTCAGGGATGTTAATTTATTATGTGACACAGTTCATAAACCAGCGGCTAAATGTGAGAACAGAATGCATTTGGGGGCCAGCTCAATGTATCTTTCCTTTCTCTAGAAATAAAAATATTTCATATTTTTTTCATACTGTTAACCTTACGCTTGAGATGCTGTGGCATCACAGTAGAGTGGAGAGCCTTCTCTAAGAGATGTGCCAGGATGCTCTCTGCTTCTCTGGGATAGCTCAGAACTTCAAAAACCTGGACAGATGGGGTGCCATCTCATGAGAGGTAACATTCTGCTGGGCTTCAAAGGAGCTAAGAGTTGAAGGTGGGGCACTGTATCCAGTTGATACACCAGTTCTGCATTACAGCAAATGAGAAGATGATGGCACATACACACACACACACACAAAAGAAAGAAAGAAAAAAGATGTGTAGGCCTACTGCATTCTTTCTCTTAGATCTTTATATTGACCGTTTTTAGAGGTAGGAAAAGTCTTTGGATAGGTGTTTGCTTCTTCTGTTGTCTTACTCTGTCTGTCTAGTCCTACACTTTCTGCATGTAAATGTCTTTACGTACTGGTTTGGACTTCCTCAGTCCTCTGAACATCTAAGAATCTCTTCCATTTTTGTCTTTTTGTTAGTATTACTATAAAAATTCTAATGTACTTACCTGTTTCTGTGGCCTTTATTGAAACATGAGCTGTCCTTCCTGCACGTAGTTCTTTCTTTACATACTATTCACGTGCACAGCTCTTTTTCTTCTTTTTAAAGCATTTGTATAGAAACAAATCAGCTGCATATAAATGGTTCTGCAGTGATGTACCTTCTGCTTGCAAACAGCGTAAGGCAGGCAAATTTCTACAAGAGATCAAAGAGTTATGTTGTGTGGATAAAGGTGTGCACTGGAGACAGAGCAGCTGTTCCAGAGTCTTTTGAACTCTCATTTACCACCTCCCCCTTCACAAGCACAGTATCATGGCAGCAGTTTTTCACAGCCATCAGAGACTACATTCATTCTCAAACTGCACCAGATCTCTGATATAAGACCTCTGGCATATGCTTGTGCTGTATAATTGCAATTGATCATGGTTAGGGCTTAGGCAGGTTAAAGTACTGCCTGTTGAAGACTGAGTTTACCCCTTACCAAGTGAAGTCATTGGAAGTGGGTAGGGCTCACTGTGCATTTAGTTTGCTAAAAAGCAATCATTTCATCCATTTGTACCCTGGTATAATAGTTCCAAGTTGTGTGAAGGAAATGGCTTTTAAAAATACCACTTTGTATTTTTAAAAGTTATTTCATTTTCTTACCCTAGTTACAATTTGAAAAAAAACCCAGGAAGACTGCTCTTTCCTGAGAGAATTGCACCTGCAGTACAATCCAGTGGCCTACACTGATGTTGGGCTGTGTGCACAACTGATTGTGACTGGAAATGAAGATGACTCTTTGTCTCTCCTGTCATATTGAATTCTAGGACTGGCATTTAAGAAGCCCTTTTGAATGAGTAGCTTCAAATTGATTCAGTTTGTTGAAAAGCTTGAGGCCCACTGAATTGAAAAATAGCATTTGGTTTGGAAAAAAAAAATGACAGATTTCAAGTCACTATGTAAGCTTTCTGAGATTGGACATTGCATTGCAGCAGTCATTTAGAGTGTGTAACTGCTTGTTTCAGCATTCTTTTAATTTAGTGACTTTTGCCCAACAAAACTTAGAACAGAAAACTATTTCTGTATGTCTGTATGTAAATATGTGTCTGTGTGTGTGCATGTACGTATTATTGAAAGCTCTATATAAAAACCAGTTTGAAATCCCTCGTAATATTTAAAAAGGCCTAGTATATTTTCTGAACATGTTTCAGTTGTGAATACCATGTGTTATGTATGGCTTTATGCAGATCTGTAGAAGTTACAATATGTAGTTGAAACCTAGTTATAAACTATTATATTTAATTTTAAAATTTGTGGATAATCAATCACCGTTAATTACAAATTTATTAAGATGCTATTAATTTATCAGCTGTTAATAAATACGTTAATTGTTAATGGTGTAATGTGAATACACAATATGATTATTTAATTTCTAAGCCTTACTATTTTTCCTTTCATGAGATCTCATTACTAGAATCTTCCAGATTTTTTTCTAATATAACATAATGAATCAGCAATTAGCCTTCTGTTTGCAGAAAAAGTTCAAGCTGTGCACTTCAAAATTAAATGTGTAAGTTTTTTAGTGAGGTTGCAGAACACATTCTCTGTTTTGTAAACAATTTAGGTCTACAAGGACAGTTAAGACTTACTTCTTAAGCATTGATTTAAAATGCATATGTCCATGTGTTGTCCATTTCTCTGGAATTTTTTTGGTTTTGATTAGAGGATAACAAGGGGCTTTGGATAATTCCAGTTTTCAAATGTCACAGCACTGATCACAGCCATACCCCTAAAAAATTATTGTCCACCTTCCCTGTCTGTCTAGCAACCAAAAGAGTTGCTTGCTAGGAGAGCAGTCTCAGGCCGTACTGACAGCTTGAAGTGTGTTGAAGGATTGTAAGAAGTTTTCATAGTCCAAACAGCGGACAGTTTACAGGCTAGCGAACAATTTAATCATGTGGATATATACGTGCCAGAGTTCAAGGCTGTGACCTGGTGCTGTACAGATTACTAGGACAAACATAGCCATTGGGACCAGGATAAGCAATTTAATTAGAACATCATGTAAAATTCATATACTATGTCATTTGCTGAACAGACGTATTATTATACGTCTACTATATCACAGTTAAAGGAAAAGGAGTCAAGTAGTATTTATGTAAAAAGTATAATTAGAATTCTATAGTTTTTAGGGTGTCACATCATAATCTTTAGGTTTTGTAATTTGCATGAATTGCCTATGTTTAATCACAATAACATCTCCAGGGTGAAGTGCTTTCAAGGAAAACGGTAACAATTTGGCACTGTCATGTTTTACGGACTGACATAATAACCCCCACCCAAAAAAAAACCAAAAAACAAAAAAACAACAGCAGTCCTAGAAAGTTTTAGATATTTAAGTGAAGAGCAAGGATATAAATCATTACAATAAATAATGCTAGCAAGAATAATATTCCCAATGTCAAGGTTTAAACTAATTCCTCACTATTCAAAATTAGGATGAAAATATGATAGGGATGAGATGACCTCAAAGTTGCCTAATTGGTATATTGGGTTTATTCTGCACGATTCTGGTAACAGTTGGAAACAAGACACTGCTTTTAAATGAAATTTGCCTGAAATTTTATCAGTTGCTAACTTCCAGAATGAAGCTGTGTTCTGTTTTCCAAGGTGGGCTGGTAAGTTTTATAGCTTACAGATTGGCATTCTAGGTAGCTCTGTTAAATACCAAGGCCATTCAGACTTCCAGTTGCTATTAGCTGTTGAAGCTTGTGTCAGTCCTCAAACAGTACAGTGGCACTTCTGTCCACGTTGTTGCTTGCATGGAAGGAAGACACATAGTAGGACCATGAGAAAGAAAGTGGAATAGTTGCATCAAAGTGGTAGTTTGCTATGGCTAGAGAAGGCATATTCTTACTAAGACTGTAATTGTAGTTGCTTAAACTTTTTGTATTTATTACTGAGAAACTGATCAAGGCAGTGACTTGCAATCTTGTGCTTAGTTTATGGGAAAACTCAGAATTGACATTTGGTGGCTACACATAAATAGAATGATTTGCTCCTAAGAAAAAGTGTCATACTCAAAATTTGATATTTTTCTTTTCAAATGAAAGAAGCCTTTGGCATAAAATTTATTCAGGGTCACATTTCTCCCATAACCTGTTCTTTTTTTCTTTTTTAAACCTGTACCTAGTTACACTTTAATATTTGCAGTCTCTCTAGATTGTCAACATCATTGTATAATAACCAACTTATTATAGAAAGCAGCAAATGCCATGCTGCCAATCACTTGTCCATCACACTAACAGGTGCACTGCCATTGTCAGTGTCAGGCTGAATACTGGGGATCAGTTAGACAGGTGGAGTAATTTACTCATCTTGTAGTGGCAGAAGGGGACACCTTATCAAGGAAAAAAGAGAAGTGGCTTCCCTTGGTGCATTTGGTATGTGGCTACACAATTTGGATTTATAGTCTCTGTGGAGAAACTGATGCACAGACTAAATTAGTGGAAAAAAGAGTTATTTTAGGTATTATGGAAGAATATTTGTTTTTCCTTTCTCTTCACCTTATCCACTGTCATTCTTACCCTCTCCTTGCTGTCCCAATCCTGAACCTTTTATTATTGTCAGCTTAACAGACTGTTAGATGCTAAATCCTTGAAAGATCTGTCAATTTATTTGAGTTAAAAAAACAACCCCCCCCAAAAAACCCCAAAAGCCCCAAAACCCAAACCTTCAATGAGAACTAGCAATTCCATGCATTAAAATATTTCCAACTGCCTTTTTTTTTTTTTTTTTTGACAGTGTTTGGAAGAGAGGTGGCTAGAGCATACTTTACCATTTAATCCAAAGGAGAATAAATGTAGGAGTTATTATAGCAGTACCAGTGCCAATCTTTACCCATCCTAATGTCTGTAGCCAAGACAATTGTTGCTTAACACCCAGAAAATTTCTAGGACCAACAGAGAAAGAATTTACTTTATTTACCTTCTTTCTGTGTTACTATCAGTGTGCTGGACAAATTTTCCAGTATTATGTGTGACCTCCTCAATGGAGCTTTAAACAGGAGAGCTAAGCCTGGTGTGTTTGTACCTGTAGCTTCTGACTAAAACTGTCTGTACAAACAGTAATTGTCCCAACCAGTGAATAGAGCTGTTACTTATAACAGGGATCTATGAGTCTTCAAAGACAGAACAGTAGAGGCAGCCTCAGACTAAACAGTAGGAAGGAAGAATCTGTGGCAATGCTTTTGAAACCTCACTTTTATTGCAGCACAGAGAGCAGTGTCTGATTTGTAGACAAGATACACTGGGGATTAATTCTAATTTATTCACAGAAGAATTGCTAGGAGTACATGTACAATCACAATAGAAAATTTGTGGTTTAAACAAACTTTAGCTTGGTAAGTGTCAGTTTTCTTTAGGATACTGCTAATAATAGGTTTGACCTGTGGGTTGATGGGTGGATTCGTGGGGCATTGACTGTCTTGTTTAGCAAATGGCTCCCATAATCTCCAGTTCCATCATCTAGATATGTAGTTCAGCAATTCTTGTAAACAGCAGAGTTTTCCCTTCTTTTCTCTGTCTACAAAAATGTAATGGGCAGTGCTAAAACTTCAGATGGCCTTGGGCATAGTATCACATTATACCTAATCTGATGTAATTACAGGCTGCTGCCAACAAGGATGCTCCCAGCCCTTATGCCCTTGTGCTTCCTGTTGCTTATCTTGTATCCCTTAAAAGGAAAAAAAATTGTTCTTTTCCACTAATCAGTAAGAACCTACTATCTCCTGGCTGCAGGAGTGCTGGGAGATGAAGAGGACTAGGATTATCTTTTTCAGTGGCAGGCAGCAATTAGGTAGAGGGTGAAACTGCACCTGTGCAGTCCTTTCCTGTTCTACATGCAGCCCTCATGGATAGGCACCTAAACTCTCCCTCTGTTTAATTTGTTATTATTCCCCATAAAGTGACACAGGCCCATTCCTATCATGTGTTAACTTCTGTAATGAGATTTTTTTTTGACAGCACTGTAACGTTATCTCTATTTAACTAGTATGATGCCTACTGGCATTAAAAAACATTATCCCACCTGAACATTCTGTTTACCAGAACAACGTGCAACCCCAAACATATAATTGTAAAAGAGATGGTTTTGTCTTTTTCCTTTTTCTTTTTGATGTCATTTATGAAGTTCAGAGCCATTGACAAGTTTAAAGGATTTGATCCAGAGTATTTTCTTTTAGGTTACTATTTTGAAATTCAAGTTGCTGAACAGGAATAACAGGAGAGTATTTCGCATAGATGGAAAAATGAAACAAAAGCCAAACAGTGCTGAAAATGGCTATTTATACTGGACACTTAAAGAAAACATTTTGTTTTCTCTCATTTTGTATTTTAAGTTGTCATTCTTACATTGTATTAGACAACTGGGCTCAGAAACCATAGCTCAGGTCCTGGAAATGAGCCTGAGGTTTTAACTACACAAAGCCTCAGCGCTGGCTACTCATATTGACTGGTTGCATTTTGATTCCGCAACTGACACAAGACCTTTGTATTCTAGGCTTTCCCCTTTCTAACCCCTTTCTTCCTAGACAAAGAAAGTGTTGTTGCACACTCTGACTGGATGATAATCTGTATACAATTTGGTAAATCAGGCCTCTAAGGCATGCTTAAATGCATGCAGCCACAAAATTTCCATCAGCATCGGGACTTTTGTCTCTGCATCAACAAAACCAGAAGCCAGGTGATCCTCAGCTCCAGGTGGTTTGCATGACAGGGCTGCCAATATGAAACTGAAGATGAGCAGAAGACAAGGCTTAGAATCAGGAGAAACTTGGTTTCAATAAAATGCCATTTTGGCAAAATACATGTTTTAGCAAATGCTATTCCAACTTCTATTTGAAAAAGTATTTGACATCTGAGAACTGAAACACTAAGAATACCTTCTAAAGGTATAGATCAGGAAATACACTTTTTGCTATTTATTCATATTAAAATGTTCAACTGCAAAATGACTACAAATATTTAAATTAGATTAGAAACCTCTGCAATGACATAGACTGAAGATTTAGATTTGGAGTCCCCTATACATATTTTTCTCTCTTGCTTGAATGGAGATTGCAAAGATTAGTTTGGTTATCACAGCAATATTGATTTTATTTTCATTTTCAGAGGTACTTTTAAAGGTAAATTGTGCTATTCACTGATAATAAGAACACTAGTGTTCTATGCTGCTTGCAGTTCTCTCTGTAAATGAAAACTGTCTCTAATGTGGGCAGTCCAGCCTTTGCATGACAGCTAAATTCCCTTTTTCACTCTCACTCTTACAGTTCAGTTTCTCAAAAAAACCCACACCGCTCCATGACTCTTTCAATGCCTTTTAAATATATCTTCTATATCTGCTATGTAGTACAACCTAAAAAGAACATGGTCTTTCACCAGTTCTGATATTATGGTTTCCCACCTAGCAATACAATTTTGTCTGAACTATAACCAATGCCTTCAGATCTGGTGTGTAAAGCTAAGTGTCTGCACCCATAGTGAATTGAATAAAAAATGCAGTTAAATGTACCCCATATGGATTCAGGAGCTGAGCCATTAAGTGTCGGGTCTGAAAATGTTGGTCTATGTGTTCTGTAGCAATGAAGGGAAGAAGGAAAGGACATTAAGGAAAAATAGTGAGGACCTTTTTTTTTTTTTTTTTTCCCCTCTTTTTGATCAGAATACATTTATGATGAGGTCATCAAAGTGTGCATGTGGCAGCATCTCTTCAGATAAACTGAATTCTTTAACTACATGCTGCTGCTTCAGTAGCAAAGCTGCACGGTAAAATGCTAGGAAGTTCTTCCTTTATCACTGGATTGCTTTTATGTGCTCATAAAAGCTCTAAGAATAACTTCATTTTTTGAGCTCTGTACACATTGCAAGATTCAGGTAGTGCTTACCACAGTTGAGAGGAGCTGTATACTGTGTGATGTGTTCAGGCACTGTTTTGTGTGTGGCTTTTGTTTTCTTTGTTTGATAGAGCAGTGAATGGAGGCACCAAATTTCAAAGTGTTTCTGGTTTAAAGACTGAATACTTTTTCTGCCTGGAAATTTATGTTCATAAATTTTGTTGGCATGATAGGGAGAGTAAAACATTTAGGATATGTAGCCAGCCTGATGAAGATATACAGACCTAAAAACTTAATCTAGTGTTTAGAGTACAGAATGCTGAATTTATTCAAATATAGCTAAAATTATTACAAGATTTAAACCCCAGAGGCCAGCTCCAGAGAGGAGCCATGTGCTCAGCTCACATAGGTGTGATGGTTGATTTTTCGACAAATTTTTCAACAACTTACCATTTAAACGTTATCACATAAAGGCACAGAGGTTTTCTCATCTTCTGTTGTTAACTTGAGGTGCTACACTGGCAAGTGCACTTAAAAAATAACTTTTTTTTTTTTTTTTAAAGAGCTCAGCTTCCTGATCTTAGAGTATTTTTCAAAAGAGATGTCTCAGTTGCAGCTTCTATTGCTGCCATTTTATATCTCCCACTGGGAGCCACTGTGCAGCAGGGATTACCTCAAATAGGTTTTAGAAGATTAAACAAGCCACTAAAAAAAGCGTGGGGGTTTTTTGTTGTTGTTGTTATTGTGCTTTTTTTTTTTTTCCTCTCTGTAGAAATAATGTGTTAGACAGGAGAGGATGGATAATAATTTAGTATGCCAACCATAAGCATCTCAGGAGGCTTTTTTCCAACTTTACTAACATATGAGTAAGGTATTATCTGAAAACTCCTAAAGATAATAGAAAATACATGCATGATATCAAATATATAGGAACATGTAGCTTTTGCTAACTTTCTGCACTGTTGTTATGTTGTAATTTTACATTTCCATTCCCAGTCAAATGTTCTTTTTTTTTTTTTTTTTTTTTTT
>NW_010326471.1:23933-24143 GCF_000700745.2 Antrostomus carolinensis
TTTTTTTTTTTTTTTTTTTTTTTTTTTTTCCCCTGTCCTTTCCGGGACTGAAAGGCATTTAACTTTTGAAGCAGTGTATACTGAGATAAACGAGTACACTAAATAAGTGGTTTTTTTACAAGAAATTGCACTTGCTTTACACTGAAGGACAAACCTTTTCATTTCATTTGGGGAAAAAAAAAAAAAAAAAAAAAAAAAAAAAAAAACAAA
>NW_010326471.1:24156-56181 GCF_000700745.2 Antrostomus carolinensis
AAAAAAAAAAGAGAGCCAAGCTTAGGCCTGTATACATGGGCTAGAGTTCTGTAGATGCAGTTGTGTTTCGTGTTTGTTTGTCTCCAAGGGCTGTTGAAATCAGTTGATTTTTTTGCATTTGAGTTGTTCATTGACTTTAAAGACTGAGAAAATGTTGTTCACATATACTTGTAGCACAAATGCTACCTGGTGTAGAGAAATGAAGTTCATATAGTCTGTCATGGTGCACGGCCACAAATTGATGCTAATTTTCTATTCGTAAATGTCACTCTGTGTGAATAAACCAGAAGCAGCAGAGAATCTTTGAAATTCTACTTGGAGAGTAAAATTAAAATTCTATTTGAAAGATAGGCCATATGCAAAAGATTTTATCTTGTTAAATTGTTGCCTCATATCCTATCTGTATGTAACCGCAGGCATTTTTCCACATCATAATACTCCACTGTTCTAGCTGATTCCCTGTTAGAGTCTGTAATCAATGTTTCACTTTTGTCTCCAACCCAAATCTCGTCTTCAGTAACTCCAGCCGTTTAAAGGTGAAGTGATGTAGCTGGCTTCACTGAGGTGTGGTTTTATATTAATTACACAGTACAAATTCAGAATGTTGAAGACACTTTATAGGATTGCTTGCATTTTTCCCCTAAGTTGATCAAGGATGTGTATATCTTTTGTTTCCTCTACAAGCTTTAAGAACAAATTATTCAAAAAATAATTCCTAAGACTTTAAGAAATGCAACTCATTCAACTAATAAAAATGTTTCCTGTCACTAAAGAAGTAAAATGTTTAAAGTGTATGCTAAAGGTCTAGTTATAGATTCTCACAAAATCTTAGTAGGGGAAAAGTATTCACTTAATATTTTCCAGTCCTGAATTACTATAACAAGTGCCCGGCAAACAATACCAGTTCCTCTCAACCTTTGTATTTGTGCACTTCACATATTTTATAACTATATTCTTTATGCTGTTGTTGGTGATATTTTATACTGTACGTAAGAACAAGTGTAAAGCATCATTGCTAGTTATGAATGAATTGGAGAAAAGGGGAAAAACAGTTAGTTTTCCCCAAAACTTGGCCTAAGCTTCTGAAAAGTTTATTTTTTAAAAAAGTTTATTCATATTGGAAACTAAATTAACTAGTTTATTGTGGATGAATGATAATGAGACTAATGATCTTACACAGGATGCATGACACTGTAAATCATGTCATTCTTGAATTGCAGTTACAGCCAAAAAGGTGACTACGTGAAATCGTCAGTGTGGAGTTATATATTTATTCTTTCTCTATGATTTCCTTATTAAATATGTTTTGGTTGCAAGTCAAAAAATCATTTTTCTAACTGCCAACTGTTGAAACTGCACTTGGAATCTCAAATCTGTCTCTCATCTCTTATCCACAGAATAGAGTTTACTTATTGAAACTTAGATGCCAGTCCTTTTGGTGATGGATGAGGCAGAATAAGACCCGGCTCATTCTTCCATGTGGTAGCTGGAGTAACATTACAACTACATTGCAACTAACTGTGAAAACTTTGCTAGAAGAGGAAACAGATGCAACTCTGTAAATAGAAGCTGTTACATGGACTAGAAATATGTCATCTTTATATTTTACATTTTGTCTGTGCATACCAAAGTGAGTTAGGACCAGTGCAGAACAATCTTTCTTTTATAGGGAGAGAAAATAAAACTGGGAGGTTAGAAGCTAGGTTTTCTCTCCAAAGTCACAAAGTCTTTTCATAGCCTAGTGTGTATGACTTTAAGACTGATTTGCTTATCTCTATGGCTAGTAATAATCAAATATTTTAACTTCCTGCTTTACAAGATAGTGCAGTTTTAACTTGAAGGGTTGTCAAATGGTACTTGTTTGTCTGGGAATTGTACCTTTAAACTCATTTTTATATGCACTGACATCTTTTCTATCACTTTTCTTTCCATTCCTTATTAGATTTCCTCCAAAACAGAAAACACAAACTGTCTTCCCTAGAGAAGCCAAAATCTCTAGTTCTGAGTGTGACAAGAATTATGGAATGTGTAATCTTAACCAGCTGATACAGTGTACATCATGTTTGTACCCTCCTTCTCTGCCTGTCACCTCTCCTCTTCCCATGTAGCACCATGAGGCCAGTATTTGATTCAGTGAAACAGAAAGATATAAAACAAAACCTTCAGTCCATACTTTTACTAAATATTTTGCTTGGCAGAAGCTTCATTACACAATAAATGAGTCTTTTGGAAACAGCCAACTGCTTTATATAAAACAAGCTCCTGTTCCTTTATTGCTTTCAGAGGAGAACAATGAAAATTCACTGTTACTGGCCACATCAACCTGAATGAAAGCCAAATAGGACAATTGAAAATGATTGTCAAGTTCATCATATCTAATACAATAGAGGCAAATTAGAGTTATCTGCAGCAGCAGAAGTAGCAGCAGATTGCATTATAAATCATCATATCATTGACAGTCAATTACATTCAAAACTTTTCAAGCATGAGGCAGTGGCAGTGTTTATCTACTAACAAACTTATTCAAGCCAGAAAACACAATGTGGGTGCATGAGGAGAATTTCTTGGGGGTCTGAAGGGTTTGTATAAAAACCCAGAATTTCAACAAAAACATATTCTATGAAGGGTAGAAAGGATGAAGCCTGGTTTGTTGTGAAATTATGTCTTTAAACCTGTTTTGCCTTCTTCCACTGCAGTAAACCCACATTTGCCTGTTGTCTGGGAGAGCCCTCCAGTAATGTCAACTTCTTTTCAGTCTTGTCTGTTTCATTACCACTTCTGCTTTCCTAATACTTCTAGCTCCTTTCTGAGTTCCCAGCATTTGCCCTCTTCCCTTGTTCCTTTTTTTGTTTCTTAGTTTCTTTGTTTGTTTTCAATTTGAAGTACATTTTTAGTTTACCTCCTTTAGGAATGAAGAATTTTATGTAAGTCATTCAAAATAAGTAACCTTGCATTTTGAGGAATCAGTGACTCACCTAATGGACAATGTGATTTTAACTATATAAATTCCAATAAAATAAATTGTATAAAATTAATAATAAGCTGAGAGAAAAGTCTTGACAATGTTTTAGTAATTTGTTGCATGAACTCTGAGAATTGGACTGAACCCTCAGAATTAAATGCAATTTTTTCTCTAAAGGAAATTACAATGATTATACTTTCTGACTGTTCCTGTGGGCACCAGGAAGAGCACAGAACAGAAGTAAAAACTTCAGCCCCTGAAAGGAGGGCTGATTTTGCTGTAGTGCAAAAGAAGGAGTGAGTACTCCATATGATGGTCCACCTACTTTTTTGATAAGCCTAGAAAGAACTGAAGCAGTAACAGGGTGTAATGCAGGGTTAGTATTGATCTGATTGATATCCAGAGGCCTGTGTGGAGTGGGAGGAGTTATTGGGTTTCAGGGAGAAAGTATTAAGTTTATAATTATTTTTCTGTAATCAAAACTTGGTAAAACTCCAGAGAGTCTCTTTTATGATTCAGGTGTCTTCATATTTTTTGAATGACTGGAGAAAAATATCATGAAATAGAGCAATGAATTGCTCTAACATTAAATTAGATAAAGAATTAAGGTGGAGAGCTATGCTGCTGTTTTTCAGAATAAATGATTTATTTATAACAAGGAATAAGAGACTTCAGGTCTGAGGTTTTGCTCCTGCAGCTCCCGTTTGTTCTCCGAGTGCCACTGTCTTCATCACATCCTGGTCAACTGACTCCAATTACACTTCATGGAGACTTGCCTGCAGTTCATTCTCAATTCCAGTCCTAAACCACCAAGTAATTTTTGGCATTAGCCCCCCAGCCCTCCGTGTATCTGAGATGAAAGGAACATGAAGGTGAAGAGCCAACTTGTTACAGTTGCCACAAATCTTTGCTGAATTTTAGTTTTGCCACTCCTGAGGACTGATCTGTGGTTCCCTTGAAAATGAAGTAGCCAGCTGAAGTGCTAAACTTAGCACTTCTTGGATAGTTAAAAGAAAAATAGAGGTAACTGCAGAGGGTGGTTAAGATATTAGGTGTGTTAAATCATGCTGAGCATCTAGAACAAAAACTTAGTAATGTAGGTACCATAGTTAGTTGCCTGAAGATAGGTAGGATAGACTAAGATCAGGATGAACACAAACAGAAATTGTTACACTAACACTATTTTAAAGTGCTAATAAATTAGCTGAACAGATAGAAAAGAAAGTCTTGTGCATACAGGTGAAATCAAAAGTGTGAGTACAATTTTACAAGTCTGGAAACACTAAAAAAGTCTCTTAACTAATGTCTATGTCAGGGAAGCTAGGAATAAAAAATTTGATACTGTGGGTGGAATTCAGGTGCCTGAAGATAGTTGTCCCATGCAGTTTGGGATGCCCTGGTATACCCCAAGTGTGCTGCTCTTCGAGAAGGACGTACTTGACCTAACAGTCCTATCTACACTATGAGACAGCAGATACCTCATAATCTCTCACGGAGCGTTTTAAATGGCATTAGACATTTCTGTTTAGGCAATTGAATCTCATCCAGTCTTGGACTCTATTGTCATGTTATGAAATACCATCTAAGAAATAGAAAACAACTATGCGATTAGTGCAGTTATTTGCTTTTGTTTTAGTAGATTGTCAACTGACTCTGGGCTGAGACCTAAATTTCTGTAGTTAGCTGAAGTTTAGCATATTTTCAAAGATTTTCAGTTTTACTAAGTCCTTCATACAATTCTGACTATAAATCACATCTTTATTTATCAGTCTCCTCTGCCTCTTTTTATGAAACACTCTTGCACCCACTATTGAAATAGAGAATACTAAATTTAGTATGCAAGTAGTTTTGCATAGAATTATATTCCATATCCTTACCATATTAAGAAACTGTTGTGTTTGGCTTGCTTTTTTGCTTTTAATACTTTTTGACAGCCGGGGTATGATGAAAAAGCTTTTCTTTATGCTTGTTCTGAAATTTTTTTGGACTTGGATTATTTGGTAGCCATAAATAAGCCCCGTTGACCCAGGATTTTTTACATTTGCTTTCACATATGAAGTTCTGTTGTGTGCTTTATTTCAAAGGAATAGGTCATCATTAGTAACTCTGTGGGTGATATTCTGAGAATGAGTTAAGTCAGAAGAACTTGATTCATGTTCACAAACATATATTTCAGTAACTATCATGAATAAAATACCAGATTTCAAATTATGTTTTTGATTACTTGAAACTGAAAGTTATTACCATTGTGTTATAAATACAAAAGCAAACTTGTGATAGGAACATTAGTTAACATCAAGAGTAGTGATTTGATCTCAATAACATAAAAGACTATTCAAATCACAGGGGTTTTTTTTGGGTTTTTTTTTGGTTTTTTTTTCCTTTTAAATCCTTTATTCAACTTCATTAATCTTTTGGGATGGTTTTTTAGTCGTTTTCCTTTTAACTATGCCCATAAAAAATAAATTGTATCTTTATTTTTTCACCTATACTGAGCTATATGATCTTGCTAGTATTAACTGAAATCAGTAGGATACCTATCTTGCCTAATGCTGTGTATGATCTTTTATTTTAAATACTGGAATTGGTTTTGGAAACCCAATTTTCTGCTTACTAGCTTTAAATGTTTGGTTTGATTTTATGTTCTGAGCAGACACAGACAGGGTTTATACAAAGCAGTTGCAACATATTGTTAAGTAGTATTTAGATTGTGGGAACTCTTGATACTTTGTTCTTGCTCTCTTATTGAAGTGTATGTATTGACAACTAATATTTGGGATTATGTTCAAACTCTTGAACATATCAAACCATCAAACCCATCTCATTTCATATTGATGCATCCTGAATTTCAGCCTTATCATAAGACTTTGTTTTATAACAATATTTTTCCTACACTTGCGGACATTTGATGTCCATCTTTACTAAATGCAACATGACAAATTCCTGTACTTCCAAGGAAAAGCTTAAAAAAGCTCTCTGTTTTGTGAAGTGAAGCCATCTTTGTGGGTTTATTTTGGATTTCTTGATGGATTAGAGTCACGGTGGGATGGGGACAACTCTCTTACTTTATTTTTAACTGCTTCCAAGTGGGAATCTGTGAAAAGCCTAATTAGAAGCTACAGAAATACCTATGTTGTCAGAATTCTGTAGTATATAGAAAACATGCATAATTTATGTAACACATTTAGGATTTGCACCTTTTTGTTATTTTGTAGGAAGGAAGGAAAATGATAGACTGTCAAATCATGCCACATGTTTTAATTTTTGATAGAGTGAATATGTTTATTCAAGGTCACTCAACTCCTGTAAGAAAAGTTATTAATGTAAGAAATTATTTGCTGAGTTAAATCACCTCTATTAGACAGCAAAATTCATCACTTCAGTCTTGTTTGGACATGTACAAAATATACTGTAATTATTTTCAAATTTCAAGAGAATTAAAGTTTTAGCCAAAATATTTTCAGGCTATCTTAGCATTAACACTGGGGATTGATGGAAACTGACTTTGATGATATAAACACAAATATTTTCTCTGACAGAGTTTAGGTCACTAAATGTCAGCTACAGTAGCTGACACATGGTTGCATGTGCAGTGACCCCACAAAATGTTCTTACCATCCTCTTGTTTGCAAAAGAGTAAGAACAGGCTTGCAGGTAGTTATTGTGCAGTAGTTAACAAGATGTAAATTGTGGCAAAGTGAAATTGCACCTTATCAGACAAATTATATGCCTTCTAATAATGCAAGATTTCTTTTATACCTACGGGTTTTTTTGTTGTTTTACTTTAAATAAGTTTGCCTTTCATGTTGTGGTTGCATTTTAAGACACTTGATAATTTACCTGGTACCCAAGTCAGTGTTCTGGAGTCCCATTATGTTAGTATCCATATTGTTCTGTATTTCTGTTCTCTGTAGTTTTAAGGAAAACAATGTTGATTTTTTTTTTCCCCCCAGTTGCTAGCAAGTATTAAAAACTCCATTTCCAAGACTCCTGAATTGAAGTTGCAAGTGAAGCTTCTTCAAGATCATGATCACAGAACAGAATGCTAACTCTGCCTAGTTATCAAATGTGGTTTTTTTCCCTCTAGATAATACAGCACCAGTATTTATATTAGTCATTAGTTTTCAAATGGTCAACCGTTTGTGCCTAGTGGGGAGAAGGTTATTCTGCGACACATGGGATTTCCTGAAGAAGTGCAAAAGTTTTGTAATGAAAAAGAGAGGTATGGGATAGAGTATGAGGTATCATTTTGACATTCTGCAGACTTCAGTTTATTACTCTGCTCAAGTTAATTGTTTGTGACCCTGTTGCCCTCTCCACCACACCTGTCCAACTGTCTAAGACTCTTGTTGAGTTTTGAACATGTTGAGCGTTTGAATAAACGGGGTCTTTTTCAGCTGTGATAAATAGTTTTTGAGGGTAAATTTAAGAATCTCACTTAGAACCTACATTTCAGTCTTCTTCCTCACAGAGAGGAAGATGTAATAACAGCAGAATGAGGGTAATGGACTTTGACAAATTTGGGTAACAGATAAGTAGGCTCCTTAAGGAAGATCATCTGAGGTATACTGAGAACTGGAGACAAGGATTCTGGTAGAAGAACAGTGTTCTTACTGATTTTGCCCAGGTTCTGGCTCTCAGTGTCATTCATGCCACATGGAAGAGCAACAGTGGATAGTAATCTAAGCTCTTGACAAGTTGTGGCACCCTCTCTGCAATATCATGGATCTTGGCTCCTGATAGGTACTTCTTGTGATTCCCTGTCAGGTCGTCAGATGAATGCCTCGGTGCCCTTATCAGAGAGTCAACCACTATGAGCGCTTGCTGTTTCTTTTTACAGTGTCTACTGTGGGCTGCTGGAACAGCTTCCCCTTGCAGACCTTGCTTGTGGGTGTCTATAGCTGTTAAAGCTTCATGTCTGTTTTTGGTTCTAATGCTGGAAGGTGGAGAGTGGAGTGGAGTCACCAGGGTCCAAGGTGCTTCATTGTCAGTAGTGTTCACTGCAGGAGTGGTGCTCACTGCAGGAGCATGCTTGTGAAACCACCTATCTCTGTCTCGACTCCTCTAATGCTACTCAGCCTTTTGCAGTTTGGCCACCTGATGTAACAGATCATTGACCTGTGCACACCTTACACAGATACTTACCTTTTCACCAGGAGAAGGGTCTGGGCACTTGCTACAGCCTACCACCTGTACTGACGTCTCCTTCCTTACCAGTTCCATCTCAGGGTCTTTCTCTGCAGGAACTCTGGTTTTGTCTCTGAAGCAAATGCACACCATTTTGGCAGAGACCTAGAGCACTTCTCTGGGCTGTAGACAAATGAGCAGGTTTCAGGGCCCTTCCTGAGTGCCCTTCTGCAGAAACTGCCATGTAAACTGTGGCACCACACCCTTTCTGACATGCCTGCCCTGTTCTCAGCACTCCTGGTCACTGGTGCTCCTTGGGGCCATTTAAATCACCTGTGGTTGCTCCTGACAATGTCTAAGCCATGTCAGCCTCACACATGAGAGCTGCCAGTTTCTGGCATGTGTCTCTGCTCTTCCTCATTTTTTCCTGGCACTAGGGTCCAGGTGGCCCTTGTCCTCCTCAATCTAGGGTTCAACCACAGCACTTACTCTTGCCACCACTGGGCTCTTTGCCGACTGAGAGAACAGAGAATAAAGAAATAACCAAGAAATAAAATTAAAATAAAATAGTACAAACTGAGAATTGGATGATAGTTAGGAAGCAGAAAAAAAAAATAAATAAAAGGCTAAGTCAATCTCATAAGAAAATAATTTATATCCATTATCAAATATAAAGACAAGAGCTAATATAGGGTGATGCATAGAAAGCTGAAGAATTCAGTGCTGTCTGTGCTTCAGTCTTTGTGCACTGTCAAACATAATTATTTGACAGATATCCAATGAAGTGTTTTAATGAGCACATAGGACACATGAGGAACATGGGGATACAGAGTATACGCTGAGGTACATGCTGAAGTAAGTCTACCTATAAGAAAGACCTTAAAAATAGAATTTGTGAATAAAAATTCATTAATGAGAGCTTTCTCTGAATCTTTTCTATTTTGAGAACTTGTAGAGGTTGCAGGAATCCTTGGGGTTTAAAGGAAGACACAGAATCTCACAGAATCATAGGGGTTGGAAGGGACCTCAGGAGATCATCTAGTCCAACCCCCCTGCCAAAGCAGGTTCCCTATACCAGGTTACACAGGAAAGCGTCCAGGCAGATTTTGAACATCTCCAGAGGTGGAGACTCCACAACCTCTCTGGGCAGCCTGTTCCAGTGCTCCATCACCCTCACAGTAAAGAAATTTTTCCTTAAGTTTTTATGGAACTTTCAGTATTCCACTTTTTGCCCATTGCCCCTTGTCCTGTCACCAGCCACTACCAAAAAGAGCCCGGCCCCATCCATTTGGCCTCCACATTTCAGATATTTATAGACACTGATAAGGTAAGGTAAGACTGTTTGTCTCCCTTCAAATTATAAAGGCATGTCAACAGAATCCTGCATTCATTTGTCCTGGACAGAGAATTCTTTTTAGGTTTTTGGTTTGGTTTTTTTTTTGTTGTTGTTTTGGTTGTTTGGGGTTTTTTTTTAAATAATTTTGATGATAGACTAATGTATCCTTGTAAAACTTAAAGATAAAATCAAGGTTTTAACAAAATTCATATGTGTGGGGAGCTAGTTGGGGATCAGTATTCAATTTTATGGACATCAGCTTTGAAGGGACAAGTTCATATTTATTAAGGTTTTGTGGGAAATGTAACACTCAGAAAGGAGAAAATAAATGCACTGTGGTGGTTTCATTTGGCTAGCAGACAATATTTTGCATTTTGTGCCTCAGTTTCTTAACCTTAAATTATAATCATAATTTTTCTACATTTGGTAGTCATGGTGGGAGTATTGTAAGTGAAAAATTGAGATTGCTTGGAAACCATGACAATGGAAGCCATATACATTTTCACTGTAGAGTGATAGACAGCCACTCTGTGAAGTCATTATGACAATGACATCTCTTTGTCTTGAATTCTTGCTTTCTATTTCTGGGAGATTGGAAGGTACAGTGGCTTCACAGAGTTGTGAAGGAAGTATCTAACCTTAGTTGTGCCTCTTGGGACCCCTTGGACAATTTTTGGAGAATTGTATTTGCATATCTTGTATCAACTCTTTGGCAAGTATGGGAGAAGTTCTCAGCTGCCAGTTTTGACAGCCACAATTCTGGCAGCTGTTAGCCTTGAAGGGGAAAGAGGGAAAAAAGAGAAAGTAATAGCATTGGTATTTTTGTAGAACTTGGGTGACATTTAATATTACCTGCTGAAAATAATAAAAATAAAAAAGCAAGAATGAGAAGGAGAGAAAAAGGTTTCAACTCATGGAGCAGATAATAGTAATTTAGTATTTTAAACCAACTCCACGACTATTTCATCTCTGAACAGTTCCACTTTCAGCTTGTTACACTGAAAGTTGAAATAAGAAATTACAGCATGAAGGAATGGGGTTAAAAATAAATCCTCAGGTGGGCTGGCAAACTGCAACTTCTTGGGGAAAAGTATTTTAGCTAATGTCAGTTTTCTATTGTAATTTTCACAAGGAAAGGTCTGGTACTGCTAAGTATTTCTCAAAGGGGAGATTAATATAAAGGTAAAAATATATAATAACAAACATAGAATAAATAATTTTACAGGCATTTGAAGGATTTAGAGGCAAAACTTTATGAAAGGGAAAGATGCTGGTTCATGTATTTTATTTGTACTTGCAATATTTTGATTGTGCTTCTAAACAATAAAACAGTCTTTCTGCAACTTTTCAATTAACTGTGTGGCAATTTTAGGGAGAGATCATGATGTGGCTTGGCATTGGTTGCTCGTCGTTTTAGTGGGATTTATATTTTCATTCACTAGGAGACTACAGTCTTCTGAATGCAAAACTGCTGTTGTAAGAAATTTTGCTTGAGTGGGAACCACATAATTTGACCTGTAGGTCACATTAGATTTTCTCTTGTATTGAAGTATCATAGATAGTATTAATCTGTATTTGTCTTTTGTTTTCTGCTATATGCTATCATGATGCATTGCCATTATAATAACAAATAGCCTGTCAACATATTTACTGGACCGCAACCCTCTTGGGATAATCACTGAATTTTCATCAAGACTCCAATGATTAGTGTTTCTGATTATGATAATCAAATAACTAATTAGCTCTCATGTTTCAGAAAAGACATAAAATTAAAAGTGTTCTCAGAATATGTTAAGACCAAAGTTTTTAGCTACTTCCACTTTTTTTTTTCAGAAAGCTTAGAGCATGTAGGAAGAAATGGAAGTTACTAGTTTTTGTTGAAAAGGAGCTGAGTTGTTTCTCGCTCTGTCCTGCTATGTAAGGACCTGTACTTATGTTCCTTCCCCTTACTTTAGAGGAGAGATGATTAAAGTATATGGTGAAATTACTACTGCAATGTGTAACACAAGATAACACATGTTGTTTCTGGGTTTTGTATGTTTCTTTGCCCTTTTCTTTATATTTGGTTCCTTTTCTCGTGAATTTTCAGATGTGTTAAAGTCTGATTAGATGTCAGTGCAGACATAGAGAGAGATCTCATCTTCACAGATTGCCTCACAGCGGTGCTGCATTGTGGTGCTGAGATGGTGTTCTTCTCACCTTTATGTGCATTTTCTCTTTTTGTATTTGTACCTGATGAAAGCTCATGGTGTTGTTTCGTTCAGGTTTCCTGCCTTCAGAAGTGAGTATCTAACTGGAATTCCAGGGTTTGGGGTTTGTTTTTGTTTGTTTGTTCATTTGTTTTGTTTAATGGCAATGACAGAGAAAGAAAACACAAGAAACGTTGGAGTTTGTTAGAAGATTCATTACATTCAGTAGGAGTTCCTTGCTTGTTCCCAGAAATATTGTTGCATCCACATACTTGTAATTGCATTGTTTTCCACACTGTCCTTCATCTGTGCTCATTTTAAATGTCACAGAGAGAGGTGGTGACATTATGCTAATTTGTAATGAATTCCAGTGTTACATTGCCCCATTTCTTTGACCTCAGCAAAGAGCACTTGCTGAGAAGAACAGAGGATGATTACCTCCCCTCTGAGCGTGAACTAGCTGCTATGGCTACATGACCTTGGATTTAAAGAATAAACTCTAAAATTGCTGTGCAGAGGTTGTACAGGTTTTGTGCCTAAAACAAAGAAAGTATTTCAAAGAGAATTTTTTCCCTTCTGTGGCTGAGTTTATAGATTTTTCCTCACGCAATATCTCTCTCATTCAGAAATTTCCCCATCTAAGCTTGTGAGATCAGTTTTCAGTAAATGTGCAAAGAATTATGGCACACATGTATTTAGGATATGCTTTTTAAGAGATATCAAGCTTTTATGAGAGAATTAGATGAAAGACTAAGTATTGCCATTTGTTATGAGTTTCTGGCTGAAGTTAGACTGTACCTGTATCAAGATAAGGATCTTGCCTGAAAGATTGCTGTGGTTTGATCCTCCTGCAGCCTAAATGCAGGAATTATTGAGCTCCCAACTACAAAAAGACTGTCAAAGCAGGCCCTGAAACTGTATCAATTCTATACTGCTGGAATAGAAAAAAAATGGTGGCAGGATCAAAGGCATAGTTCAGCCATTACTGCTCCTTTTAAAAGAGAACTGAACAGGGTCATGTGGGAGGGCCCTATGAATGGTGGAATTGAAGGAAGATTTCAATCTTCCTTTGAAAATACACTGGCATTAATATGATTTTGAAGAGCATGAATAAGAAGCTCTACAGTCAAAGCACTGCTGCAGGAGCAGGTTTTTGGCTTTTTTTATGTCAGTTACAATTACACTGGAGCTCCAAATAAGAGGTGAGTAAAGCCTGAGGACATGATTCTGCATTCATTCCTCACCCAAAACTCCCCTTCATGCTCAGTGGGAGCACAAGGGGGAGTTTTGTGTTATGGAACACTGCTTCAGTTCTTAAATCTGGTTCACGGTGAAAGATAAAACCATTGTGCAACTTCCTCATTTCTCCTGAATTAAACAAATGAAAACCGAAGAGAAAAACCCAGGAAGAAGATTATAATTCCTTTTGGGAAAAATAATCTCATTTTCTCCAGATGTGTTCTAATACTTTGATTTTAAAAGATTAGGTGCTTCACACTAGGTAAAAGTCAGAAGCTATTGAACTCTGTCAAGGAATAACTGGTATTTTAATGTAATACCCTTGATTTTGGGTCTTGTTGCTAATTATTTTATTTTCTCTTGATAGTTATCAGGTTGTTAATGTTACTGAACTGAAGACTATCAATGACTTGATGGATTTGATTTTTTTTTTTCCTTCAGTAGAATAGAAGTAAAATTATGCCCTGAACAGATGCAGAATGAATGTCAGTTGTAGGTTACTGTAACATTTTTCCCGCCATCTTAATCGCAGATTTTATTTGTTCTTGAGGGAACAGACCTTAGCTTTGGTACCCCTTTGGGCTTCATAGATTTTAAAATTTCAGAGCAAGCTAGACTGTTTTGTGGATTGAAAATGATGGAAAAAACCAGTGATATAAGTGAAAACAGCTAAGCTTTTCAGTCATACACAACGTCTTTCTGTCTTCACATTTAGTATCTTTTTCCCCTCCTTGAAGCTAGCTTGTAATTGTTTGTCCTGCTGTGGTGGGTGGACCCTGACTGGATGTCAGGTGCCCACCAAAGTAGCTCTATGATGCCCCTCCTTAGCTGGACAGGGGAGAGAAAATATAACAAAAGGCTCGAGATAATTACCATCATGGGCAAAACAGACTCAGCTTGGGGAAATTAGTTTCATTTATTACCAATTAAATCAGAGAAGGGTAATGAGAAATAAAATAAGATCTTAAAACACCTTCCCCCCCACCCATCACTTCTTCCTGGGCTTAACTTCACTCCCAATTTCTCTGACTCCTCCCTCTCAGTGGCACAGGCGGCTCCATTCCCCACAAATGAGCATTGCAGTTGGTTTATCACATGTTGTTTCTGCTGCTCCTTCCTTCTCAGGGGGAAGACTCACACTCTTCCCCTGCTCCAGGCTGAGGTTGCTTTCACAGGAGACAGTCCTCCATGAACTTCTTCAACGTGAGTCCTTCCCATGGGCTGCAGTTCTTCATGAACTGCTTCAGTGTAGGTCCCTTCCACAAGGTGCAGTCCTTCAGAAACAGACTGCTCCAGTGTGGGTCCCCCACAGGGTCACAAGTCCTGTCAGCAGACCTGCTCCAATGTGGGCTCCTCTCTCCATGGTTCCACAGATCCTACCATGAGCCAGCTCCAGCACGGGCTTCCCACGGGGTCACAACCTCCTTTGGGCACCCACCTGCTCTGGTGTGGGGTCTTCTATGGGCTGCAGGGTGGACATCTGCTCCACTGTTAACTTCCATGGTCTGAAGGGGGACAGCCTGCCTCATTATGGTCTTTACCACAAGTTGCAGGGGAATCTTTGCTCAGGCACCTTGAGCACCTCCTCCTCCTCCTTCACTGACCTTGGTGTCTGCAGAGTTGTTTCTCTCATATATTCTCACTCCTCTCTCTGTCTGCAGTAGCACAGCGGTTTTTTTATCCTTCTTTAATATGTTATTACAGAGGCACTACCATCATCACTGATGGGCTCAGCCTTGGCCAGAGGCTGGTCCATCTTGGAGCCGGCTGGCATTGGCTCTGTGGGATATAGGGGAAGCTTCTGGCAGCTTCTCACAGAAGCCACCCCTGTAGCCACCCCCCTTCCCCCACTACCAAAACCTCACTGCGCAAACCCAGTACACCTGCAAAGTTGGCAGAAAAGAAAGCTTAAGACAGTATAGAAAGATGATTTTAATATTCATTGTATTGTTATGTTATATTATAGCCCATGTTCATGAATCAACCGATTTCAAAATGTCATCTTTATCCTGATCTCATCACATTCACTCTCCTAAGATCCAAATGTTCTCTATCTAAAATCTAAAGTGAACACTCATGGGGGTGTGCACACATGTTTGTGCAGTTAAACAACAGGGATTTTTTTGTGTAGTCAGAACATCCTTAATTTTAAGACCCTAATAAATTATTAAAATCTACTAAAACCAGTCCTATTTCTGTTAGCTTTTGATTTCCATAAATTTCTAAGCATATTTGAAGAACAACTGTAATTTGAACTGTTTACTTACATGTCCATTCACATCTGTAACAGCTACTGAAATGCATCTGCTTTGGGGTGAATTGTGACAGCTGCTTAGAAAGGTATCTTCCATTAAAATTGTATTACAGTTTTTATAAGAAGAGATAAATTTGAACCCTGAGCTAAGATACAGCTAGTTTCCATATTTAGACAGGCAATCACTTATTTTAATCAGATATCAGTATTACAGTGTCGTACTTCACCTGTTTCAGAAATAAATTTGTGTTGAAATATACTGCACAGGAGGTTGGGTTTTTTTTTTAGCACTGCAGTGAGGTCGTATTCCATATTAAGTATTTAAAAGGAGTTAATTCTGTGATGTAAGAAAAGTTCATAAAATAGTACAATACAAATAGTATTTTCACTATACTTACAGAACTTCAGTTCTTTAGTAGACTCAGTCTACTTAAGAGCAAATTGAATGAATTCCTTTAGCTATTAATGAAAATATCTGATGTATTCTTAAGACAGTCTTTGGACCAAAATGGCGTTTGTATTCTTTCAGCTGGTTGTAAAGTTACAAATATCTACATTTCTTGTTTTGGTTTATTTAAATCACAATATTGAGGAAATCACAGTGGCTTGTAATGCAGATCTGTAGAGCCAGTCCAGCATGTTATCCTATTGTAATTTGAAACCTTTCATTATATTTTCCTTCTATGAAATACATTTTTTGGCAAGACAATAACTGTATGTGGGGAAGTAGCAAGGCAGATTCCATTATTGTTCAAAGTATGCTTTGATGATAATTTTGTTTAAATGCATACACATGCCAACATGGTCAGAACAGGGGTATAAAATTCAAATATAATGGTCATGAACCATTTAGACCCTGAGAACAGTAAAAGACACAGGACACCTAAAAAGTGTGATCCATACCAAAGTGTTTCTGCATTTCTTCTGCTTTGTGAGTAATGACTTGAAATTGCCTCCGGTTTGGATATAGTAAGATGGAAAGAAGGACAGTAATTGAATGTGAATGATCTTTGCAGTTAGACTTCGAAATACAAGATTGGCTCTCCTAAGTATAAGGTTTTGCTTACCATTCTCCAAACACTTGTTTCTCTGCATTTTTTTTTCCTTGGCACACTTAATGCTTTGTTGGATTTTAGCTGAACTAGTCTGGCTTGTATATTACAGATCATTTACTAGGAACCTGCTGGGTTACTTTCAAAAAGGGTGCTATTCTTCAGTTCTTAATTAAATCACCAACAATTCCATTGTAATGGTACATTTAATATATTATTTGCAAACCTTTGCTGGATTATTTTCAATGGGTTACTGAAATAGTGGTTTATTTTGTATTTCTGCAGTCTGATGGTTGTTACATGTGCAAAAAATCCACTGTTAAACTTGGGTCAGTTCTAATGGAATTATTATCAAATAATACTAGTTTGTTTTTCTCTTTTTTCTTATTCGCTTTAAAACAACACATTTAAAAATAGATCTGGTTTGAAGAGTAATTTTCTCTGATACTTTTAGGTATGTTTAATTATTAACATATGTCATGGAGCTCAGTGTTCTAAATGTATTTTAATTGGAATACAAAATGTAGTAGAAAAACGGTTATCAATCTTTTGGTATCTTTATGTCTCAATTCAGTTTTACTATCACAGTTTCAGAGTTAAAGGAATGGAATCATTCTTATCATTACATATATCCCTGACTCAATCCTCATCCGCTGTTGGTTGTTGCTTTCCACTGTGAACAGACTCTCTTCCCAGAGGCCTGTGAGCCCTTGCTGGTGAGAACTCGGGCAAAGAAAGCATTGAGTACCTCAGCCTTGCTTGTGTCTGCTGTCACTGAAGTACCTGCACTATTCAGTAAGAGCCCCTCATTTTCCTTGTTCAACCTTTTGCTATCAGCGTCATAGTAGAAATTCTTCTTGTTGCCCCTGATGTCCATTGCAAGTGTTGTCTTTAGGCGGGCTTTTGCTTTCCTGACACTAGCACTTTGTGCCCTAGAAGTGTTTCTAAATTGCTCCTTTTGCTATCTATCCCTTCTTCCACCCCTTCTAAGTTGCCTTTTTTACATTGGAGCAATACAGTATTGTATGAGTGTATTAAGTTGTGCAATAATTCATTATACAGATTTATGATAATAAATGTACTTATTTGGGATGGGATTCTGCTGGTTAAATAGCTTTGGGCCTAAAGGAAAAAGACAAACTTTGACTGATATTTGGTTGTTTGGTTTCACTTCACTGGTGCTAAATTCTTTCAAATTGTTTTTCAAACAGATACACTACTTATTTTCAAATGTCCTTTAGTAATATACTATTTAAAAAACAGCAGTCATTTTGCATAATGAAATAAATTAAGTTTTATGGCAACAGATACAGTTGCAAGTTTGACAGGTGAAATTTTTATTAGAAAACTTATGGTATTCTATGATTCATTTCATTTCTGTCAGTATAACTTCTTTCTAAGACTATCCTTCCAGCTTTGAGAAAACTCGGATGCTGGTTTTAACAGTGTTAAGCATCTTTCTAGAGTGTGTCATAACAAACTTGCTACTAGAAAAAAAGGAAACTCACTGTCAACAAACACTGTGAGTTTGTTTCTGTAGACTTAGTAATTACTGAAATTGCAATTTCTGTTGGTTTTGAATAGAAATGTAGATTCAGTAGAAAACCTTCTGATGACTTCCTTAAATCATCATTGTGATGTACACAGCTGCAAGAAAATGTTTTTGGGTTGGTTTGGGTTTTTTGTTTGTTTGTTTGTTTGTTTGTTTTCTTTTGCCTTCCACCTAATATAGTACTGTGTAAGTACTGTATAAGTACTTAAGGTTATGGAAACTTATACAGGGGTTTGTGCGCCCTTAATGCTTCTCTGATATACAAGTCATTGATACCGATTCTGAATATGACAATATTCTACAGACCATATGTGCAGATAGTTAACACTACTAGTATTTGATACTAAAAAGAAATTATAGCTTTGTAAATATTCTTCTTCTTGGTCTACTATTATGCTGTGATATTTGCAATGATATAAGACAGTGTATATTTACTTGCATTTATTTATGTGCTGTTTTGTTCCAACAACCTTTTATGGTATACTTCAGTCTTTGTCTGAGTAATTGTGTGCTTAATCAAATTGGTTGGGATGTATTCCAAGAATATTTAACATGAACCAAACTTAACTGAGTGTGCATCAGGCACAGTGGATAAAAGTCTACATCCTTCTTCACATAAACACATAGAATTATAGAATGGTTAGGGTTGGAAGGGACTTTAAAGATCTCCAGTTTCAACCCCCCTGCCTTGAGCAGGGACACCTTCCACTAGACCAGGTTGCTCAAAGCCTCATCCAGCCTAGCCTTAAACACTTCCAGGGCACCCACAACTTCCTTGGGCAACCTATTCCAGTGTCTAACCACCCTCACAGTGAAGAATTTCTTCCTAAGATCTAATCTATCCCTACCCTCTTCCAGTTTGAAGCCATTTCCTCTTGTTCTATCACTACCTGCCTTTGTAAAAAGTCCCTCCCCAGCTTTCCTGTAGGCCCCCTTCAGGTACTGGAAGGCTGTTATAAGGTCTTCCTGAAGCCTGCTCTTTTCCAGGCTGAACAGCCCCAACTCTCTCAGCCTGTCCTCATAGGAGAGGTGCTTCAGCCCTCGGATCATCCTTGTGGCCCTCTGGACCCTCTCCAGTAGGTAATAATTTCTCCGTAATTTTAGAACTTGTAAAAATTGTTACTGACAAAAGTTGTTCAATAAGCAAAATGGAAATCATAATCTTCCATCTTAAGTTTTCGACTGTACAAAAATCTAAAAGTAATTTATATGTTTTGTCCAAATAAAATGGCTGTTAATGGTACTAAGTTCCTTTTCAGCTGTAAAACTATATAAATACATGCATAAGGGATGTGTGTGTGTGTAAACATATATAAATGGTTGTTTAATTCCCTTCCTCCTCCCCCTGCTTCAAAAGGAAGCACTGTTTTGATCTCTATTTAATTTTGAAGATATTTCTCACTTTGTTTTATAAGGAATTTAAGAATATAGTCTTTACCTATTCCCTCCACTCCTTGTTCTTTAAACTGTGTTTCCTCACCAAAGGATATGAAGAAATACATTTCCTGCAGGGCTTTTAAATTTAGAGCATGAGGTTCTTAATGAGGGAATACAAATTGGTGGTACTTGAATCAAATAAATAAATAAAACATGGTTTAGTGAGGAATAACTGGTGTCACTGAGAAAGTGCTAACTCAGTCCTGACATCTTTTGGTATATTAAAGCATCCTGCAGCATAACTGTAAGACTCCTGCCTCCTTAATTATAGCAAATATGTTTTATAATGGTTCTATTGATCTTCTGTGAACAATGTTGATATTGTAGGAAGGGTAGGTGGAACAACTAAAAAATAGGAGCATACACTGCTATTACTTTCCAGTAGAGTAGTGGCACTGAAGTGCTTCTTAAGTAAAAATATTTAATTATTTGTGTAATTGATGTAGCATATATTTTCAATATTCTAAAAAATAAATGGGTATCATTCTGAATTTCATGACTTGGACTGTTATCAGTTTCTCTCGTTCACAGGAAATTACATCCTAAAATCTCAATAGATAACATGTAGCTGCTGTAAAAGCTAGTGAGATGAGGTAATGCTATGTAGGCAGTACAGATTGTCCCTGATTGAATAGAGATTGAATATAGCATTTGGAAGAACTTTTGCCAATCACTGAAAATAGTCGTTACATAATTAAAATGAAAGAAATGCCTTCCTGGATTGAATGACTTTTTTATAAGGACACTAATTAATGATCTTAAAATAACAATGATATTTCAAAGTTGGATAAACCCTTGCAGAAAAGTGGTAAGAAGGATCATAAGGTACAATCAAATTCAAGCTATTCTATTTTTCTTTAAATCTCTATCAGCACACTTTTCCCGCCCACAAGTGTTCAGTTCCGGTATTGACAAGGAAACCTCTGAAACTCGTTAGATAAACTGTTCTTTTTATTAAGCTATTTTTAATTACTGATTAGCTGTAATAGCTAATCCTGAGACAGAGGTCTGTAATTTTTATCTGGTTTTGCACTGTTTCTTATTTAAGTAGAGTTTGGAAACACAGGCTGACTGCATAAACTGTGTCAAATATCTCATTCCAAGAGACGGACAAACTCCTTCTGACATTAGTCACAAGGGGTAGTTTTACATAATTCGATGAAATTGGAAAGAGTATTTGATAATAAGAATAAAGGTCAGAAGCATGAGAGGAAAAAATGTCTTCCTTTTGCAAACAAAAAAGCATAAGTACATTATGTGCCAAATATGCGTCACTGGGTGGAGGAATGAATTGTGTGGGATCTGACAAGTTCCCAGCAATATCTAACGGTATTTTAAAAAACACATGTTTTATTGTGACTTTTCAGAAATACTGTTTGTTACAGTTTAGCAGATCCTTCAGAGAAATTACATGCTCTCCAGGAAAATGAGCAGTTATAACAGGCAAGCGTACTTGCTTGTACTATTGAGGCCTCTGAATTCATTCTGTCTCTCTCAAAAGATAGAAAAGCAGCAGCATTTCAAGAGAAAATATTTAGAATTTTACAATACTGCTGTAAGTGTGCTGTTTGCTGGTGAGAAAGTAGAACCTAAGGGTCAACTTTCAGTGACCTTTCATGCAAAACTATACCCTACTGAAGTTAGTAAATAATTTTCAAGCATACTTATAATTATGGAATGTTATTAGCTTATGTATCCATTGTTAAATATCCTCCATCACAAGAAAAAATGCTGTAAAACCCATAAAAACTTATAAGAAGTAGGTAGACTTGGCATCAATATATCATTTTAGGAGAAGTTTCATCTGGGTATCACAAGGACTTTTTCATTCTGAATGAGCAAGGATTTTTATGGTGTGTTTTCTTTGGGTCTCTAAAATCCTTGTTGTAATTGTTATCTAAGAAAATGAATTATTTATAAATTTACCACAAAATAGTGGGGAGGATTCTTCAGTGTTCTTTTCAACACTGAGTCACACTTTTTCCATTGATTCATGCTGAGTTCTTGTCTGCCAATAATTTGGACCACTGTAGGGTCAAAACTGTAGCTCTCATCTTGGCCTTGTGTCCTGCCTGTTGTGATAGCGCAAGACCCAACTACATATTATGGCTCATCTTTTTGTGATTCATTTTATTTGTGGGTTTAAAGTCTGCCACCTTCTGAATAGGAGTCAGCGACTGATGAAAATGGGTCATGTTATGTTGCTAGCCTTTGGATGGCGATCATATCCTTAATTTTCCAGCAATATAGAAACAGGAAGATGTTTGACAAGCGTTGTCAGATGCTTGGGTTTGTGTATTTACTTATTCACTTGGAAATTGGGCAATCATGTTTTGTATTAGCTTAAGAACTGTACCATGTAGAAATGTATGTTATAAATAACAGTAATCTAATTGGAGTGTTTTGAAGGCACGTAGCAGCCTAGATAGCTGGCAGTAAAGACTTTGTATATAGTCAGTGTATAGTAATTTAGGACTAGGCAGAACTCTAACAGAGATCCATAATCTGGAGCTCACTTTTTATGAACAATTCAGCTTTCCCATGTTAAATTATAGGACTTTCTAACTTACAGATATTTTCAGTGATTTCTGTGGCTTACTTTGCCTGCAGCACTTGATGTTATTTTTTTCAGCAGTGAAGCTCGTTATTGGTAATCACCTTGAGCTGTGAGTAGCTGACTAGTTTTTTACCATCATTTGGCAGTCAAATTCAGTGCAACTCAGCCTAGCAAATTTGACATTATTCTTCTCACAACTGTGCATGAAATCCCTATGTGATAATTTCTCATTTGCAGAAGACTGGAAAAAGACATTATGAGGTATGTTTCTAGGGAGTCTTCATGTTTGTGTCACTGACTTTCTCCTTGATCACTTAGAGGGTTCTCTTTTATGTTGCTGTTTCCTCATTAAGTTTGTTGCCATTTTCAACCATCTGTTTTTTGTGGATTTTTTATGATGTCTTCTATACACTATTAATTTATTAATACTGGTTATATAAAACTAAACAAGGGGAAATATTTTACAATAATGCCATGAAGTAAAATGGTCCTAAAAATATGCTGCAGAAATACTGCTTTTCAGTCAAGCAGTTCAAAGTACTAATTAAACTTGGCAACTTTTATTAGATTCTGTAGCTAGAAATTTCTTGCAGAGGTAGCTTACTGTTTTTCTATTTTATTTCTGTTTTAGTCAGGTTTTTATTTTTTTTTTGTTTGGTTGTTTGTTGATGGGTGTTTTTTGTAGGGTTTTGTAGTTAGTTTGTTTGTTTAATTTAGCTCAGTAATCTGATTTCCAGAATTCTCTGATGGACAACCACTCAGCATGCCTAGGTCAACTACACGACATGATCAACAATGCATCACAGGCACATTGGGCTCATAGTACATGTCATCAGAGGAATGGGATAGTCTTCATTTACACAATAATTTGAAGTGTTTACTTAGAGTCTACATTTTATTGGCACTTGCAACACAGGTCTTTTGTGATACCTGCAAGACTTGCCAACATTAGCAGATTTGCTAGTAATATCAAACCCAGTAATAATTTCACAAAATACTATGAATACATTTTTTTTGGTGTTCTCATCTTATTTAATTAAAGACTTTTCCTTAAATTCTAAGTGCTTCCCAGCTCTCAGTTGGAGCTTTTTTCTTCTGAGTGATACTGCTTATGGAATGGGTCACTTAATCTATAAAGGTGGCAAAGCCAGGCAATTCTTGTCTATGGTTTCCTCAACTTTAAAATTGTTATGATAAACCTCTAAGTTTCAAATTTAGTGTGGCAGTAGTGTCAGTGTAAAACATCATTGTCCAACTGTGAAGTGAATTGTTTCAGCAGGTATGGAATTTCAGAAGATACCTAGAGTTGGATGAATTTAATATCTCATTTTTTGACTACTTTTAATTTAATTGTGTAGTTCAGCCTTAGTTTATCATTTGGCATTTTCAGGTTTTGATGTTCATAGCCATGTCTTGCCACAAAAGGCTAGTCTACCTGAAAGAATGCATTGCTTTAGACTGGTCTGAGTGAAGAAGCTCCTAGAGGATAGATTAATTTGGGGATTGGGCTTTTCTGTTATCTTTGCAGTTATGGGAGTAAGAGGGACACAAATTTCAGATAGACTAGCCTTTTTTCCTTCTCCTGTCATGTTGGAAGAAGAATAAAAAAAACAGCCCAAACATCCCTAGTTATATCTCAGGTTGATCTTATGCTACAATACAACAATATGGTTGCAGCATATATACGCTTACCTGATCAAGTAGATATCAATTTAGCTATGGCAGTGTTGTGTTCAGTGAAGGCTGAATTATTCTCACTCCTCATCCTTTGGGAGCTTCGGTAAACTGGTCTAGCAGCTGGAGTGTCTTCAGCTCATTCCATTACCATCATTTCCCAAGCTGCCTAGGTTATGTTTGGGGTCCAATTGCAGTTGCATGTGGGACTGCAGTGTAGGCATATGCTCAGAACCAGTGGGAATAAAAATTGTTACATTTGGAAGACAATGTGTTTTAAATATCTGGTAAGGAAAGTATAAATTTCTGTTTCAGTGTTGGGTTTGGTTTTACAGGTTTGTTTGTTTGTTTTTATGTGGGGTTGGGTTTTGTTTTTTTTTTTTTTTTTTTTTTGTTTTTTTTCCCCTAGAACAAACAAAACAAGAATTATGTAGCTGAATGTTTTTTGGCTTATCCAGTTGTGTTTATAAGAATATGATCTGTATTTCTCTGGATTCTACTATCCCTTCAGGTGCCTTTGTGTAGCTGAGGGTACATTTGTCTAAGACAGGAAGGGAGAAATTTAGAAAGTTAAGATAAAATATCAGTAACTGATAAGAAACACAAAAGGATTTATTTTTTGTGTGTTTTGTGCTGGATTAGTATACGTACCTGTGTTAAATGTTCAGTGGTTTATAGTTTCAATAAAAAATTAAATATCTCTTGCTGTGTACTCACAAACCCAAAGTGCATTCTATGAAATATATATTATGAAACACTCATGCCCATGCATTCACTTTCTCTGAACATTTGAGAAAATTCCTCTGCCACTCAAAAGTTGGTTTTTTCTTGCATTTTCTCACTTTTGTAGAGCAAGAGATCAGTGCAGTTCTCTTATTCCTCTTTTTAATTATGTTATTAAATGTTTTTTCTCAGCAAACCCTGTTTGGCAACTACTTTTACTTCATGTTCAAATAAAAACCAGTATGGAACAGCATAAGAACACTGTGTAATATCTTAAAGTGTGAACCTTCAAACTGAGTTTGCTGCCTTGCCTACACACAGAGATCCTATTTTAACTGATGACAGTACTTCTCTTACATATCTCTTAGTACAATGACTAAAGGATTAAAAAAAATAGATTTCTAAGGGGGTCTGTCCTCCCTGTAATAGAATGTAAGGATTTGTAATAATGAGCAGTAAAAATACATATTTCCTTTTTAATTTTCTTCACAACTCAAAGTCATACAGCTCTTCTATTTAATATAGTTTTTGATCTTTTCTTGAAAAATAAAACTGCCTTTTGCTGATGTGGTATCTAGACAATAATAATTACAGATTAAACATTTAACCTTTTTTTAGTATTGAGTTTCTCAGTACTTTGTAGTCAGGCATGTATCATTAAACACCATGCCTCAGAATAAAGTGTGAATGGTTATTATTGTTGGTTTATTTTAAAATAATTACTTCCATGAAAGGTTTGTTTTTTCTTTTTTTTTCTTTTTTCTTGTCTTTTTTTTTTTTTAAGAAAGCATTGGATTGATCTGTTTTGTAAAAGCTTTTAACAAAATGAATTTAGTAATAAAAACAAACTTTAATTGTTATTTATCTCAACCAGATAAACAAGGAGTCTACTGATCATGATTAATTATCACCAGTCTGAGTTAAGAATTCCTTTTGAATTCCACCTCCTTGAATTGCGATTCAGAAACATGACTTAGAGATTTTATCTGAAAAAAAAAAACAAACAAAAAACCAAAACACTCTATCAGTATTGTCAGTGAAGTAAATGACTGTGTCTAAATTGATATACGTGGGATACTTCGAGCTTCGGGTGAACATTTTGCCATATCTCATTTCTCTCAAAGAACAGGACCTTGGTAGCTGCACATCTAGTTTTCCATGAGACCAGCATAAACTTTACTCAGTCTCAACACAGGCAGTGAATATTTCTATGAGCAAGGATTTATTTTGTGGTTGAAGGTGACTAAATCAATTCCTTAGAATTGGAAGAAATAGGAGGCACAATTCAAAGGAACTAAAACCAGACCGTTATAAACAGAGAGGTTTGTTATAAACGAACCTCTATGTAAGGTTAAGTGTATATGTAAATGTTTGTCATAATGGGGTGTAATCAGGCGAGTCATACAAAGTGTGAAGATCATAAAATTAAAAAAAACAACAACATCAAAAGTGTTCATAATTCATCCTGTGAACTCTAGAAGTGCTTTAAATCTTTCTGTAGTGTCAGGTGGTCTGCTCTTTATCCAAGAATGTACCTTTAATTAGAGGTCACATCACTGTAGTAACTAGGTGAACCACAAGTCCTTGCAGATTCACAGAATAATGCTTATTTTCAGAAAAGTTAATGGTGTGTAAAAGCAGGTAGAAAATTAATGTAGTTTACATCTGGAAATAAATGGAATTTGAGTGCAGTGTAGAATTGGCTAGAACATGGAAAAAACAAAACAAAACAAAAAACAAAACCCCCACAACATATTACACTCCCCCTCTGTTCCCCCGCCTTCAAGTTAGTTTTTTGGTGGTGGTGCTTTTGGTGGGTTTTTTGTGTTTTGTTTTGTTTTGTTTTGTTTTTTCTTTAATGACTGTTTCTAAAGCTTCCTCTTCTTCCCCTGTTCCCTCACAGAGGACATTATATATTTATTCTTCCTCACTTCTCTTTTTGTCAAAACAATTGTATTTTTGGTTATCCAGTAATTGTCTCTTGGTTCAGCCCGTGTCCTATGGAAGTTGCTAAAACAATCTGTGTATTTTCAGATGTGTCGAATACACAGTTGTGGTGCTTCTTCCATAGCTGCTACCTCATTCTGCTGAATTTAAAAAGGGAACTTTAGAAATACAATGAGCACATGATTTACTTCTTCCCATCACAACAAGTATTTTTCTCTGAAGTTATGAACAAAAGAGAAAATTTATGTTAACTAAAAGAATTTCATTAATCTCTGAATTTAATTAATCTCAGTATCTCTTTTGATTAATTAATTAGCATACATAAGAATAATCCCGCTGCACTCTGACCAAGAGCTGACCTAGTCTATTATGTGACCTTCAATAAAAGGAAACCCATAGGAGACTGGGACAAACATATTGTGTATCTATCACCTATTTTTGTTTGTGTGGGGTTTAACCTGTTTTTAACCTTTGTAACCCATGATTTAGGGGCTGTATGGATCAGGGGCTGTATTCTATCTTTGTATACTGTGGATCTTGATGGACCTCCATTCTGCAGTTGTACATGGAAAAGGACACCTTTTGTTTTTTGGTTTTGTTTTTTTTTTACGTTTAGACATATCAAATTTTATTTTATATTTCACTGAATTCAGCTGACAGCTGAAGTAAAGTAGTTGTTTCTTTGCTATTTCTATAGTTCTGATTTGTGAATTGCCATCTAGGAGATAAAATGCATGCACTTCATTTGTTTTCTGAAGTACTTTTATGAAGTAACAACTGAGCAGGGTATATAACTGATCATATAGTAAGTTTATTGATAAAGCTTTTAAATTAGGCTTTGATAACTGTTTTAAAATAGAAGAGAAAATATAGAATAATTTTCTATTGTCCATTATAGGTAAAACTTTTGAACTCAAAATGTGAAAAACAATTAGGTGAAATTAGGAGGTGGGTGTTGGTTTCTTCTCTCCAGTATCTAGTGATAGGATGAGAGGAAATGGCCTTAAGCTGTGCCAGGGGAGGTTTAGGTTGTATATTAGGAAAAATTTCTTTACTGAAAGAGTGGTCAAGCATTGGAACAGGCTGCCCAGGGAGGTGGTGGAGTCACTGTCCCTGGAGGTGTTAAAAAACATATAGATGTGGCACTTCAGGACATGATTTAGTAGGCATAGTGGTATTGGGTTAACAGTTGGACTTGATGATCTTAGAGGTCTTTTCCAACCTTAATGATTCTATGGTTCTATGAAAATACTCCACTTTTCCCATATGCTGAGGTCTTATTAAAATCCCACTGGAAATCACATTAGGCTGTGTTTCAATGCAAGTAGCTGTTCCCTGTCACTCTTTGATGCTTCAGCTGAAGTAGTTTTACCAAGTCATCCAGTGTGCAGTGCATTAGTGTCTCTGATAAGACTTGTTCCTTGTAGGAATGAAGTCTAAAAATCAATGTCAGATGGAAATCAAAGTTCTCAAATTTTGAAGGACTGATGGAAAGAGATTTTACTGAGTGTGAATTTCAAGCTTTACCTTCATAAATTTGGCAGAAAGGGCAAACATGAAATTCCTGGGTGCAGATGTCTGGGAGTCATGTTTGAAAATTAGAAGGTTAAAAAAAGTTTAAATTAATATCGAGGGTAATATGTTGATGGAAAGAATGAAATATTTTTCCATATTTTACCTGGAAATGTAACTCAGATTTTGAGGAAATTAAGTATATGCCTGTACCTTTGTGAAACTGAATGATAACCGCATTCCAATTACCTCTCAGTAATAAGAAGTATAAAACTTAATTACTTCTATTCAAGTAGCTATTTCTTCTAATTTAAAATAAATAAATTAAAAAAAATCCCACAACCCAGAAACAAGATTACTGAAGACACCACTAAGCTGACTGATTAAGGTAGCAGACCCAAAGAAGGCAAAAATATTTCTGGGAGATTAAGAAATTTAGCCTACTTTTTATTTTATCTTTTTTTTACTATTATTATTATTTCAGCATGGCATCACACTAAATATTGTGTAAGAGGCTAATTTTGTCAGTGATCGATTATAACCATATGGAAATAAAACCATTTTAATTGGTAGTACTGCTGCATTTTTTTCCAATAGTTCTATTCTAATTTTTTCCTGTTCAACCCAGTCACATTTTCTTTGCTAAAAATTGTGTGCTTGTGCAATACATTGGATATTGGCACTTAAGGAGCTAATTTTAAACTATGATGGGCAAATCATTCAAGTGAAAATAAAGGTAGTCACTCATTCTTCATGTAACAGTATCAAATTAAAACAGTAATAAAAACAAAGGAGAGAAATAAATTGGAGGCTTATTCATCACAACAGTTGGTTCCATAGCTACTAATTCTAAACCTGAGATTTGCTTCTTTCAATTATTTAGTCTGAAATAAAAATGCAATTAAAAAACAAATAGAGGAAAAGAGTTTAAATAAAATACTGCAATGAGAAAACCTTTTTGCAGCAAGTTATATGCTCTACTGAATTAGGAGCTTGATCCTTTTGATAGTCTGGATTTTTATCTTGTTTTCAATAGATATTGCATTGAAAACAAATAGTCTTATGATATTTTTCAGAAGTCTGTGATAAAGATGTCCCTTTCTTACATCAAGTTGGGGAAAAGCCATGCCTGTGTTTTGTGAAGTACAAAGACTTCACAGGTAGTGAGAGTTTGAAAGAACTCTGAAAGCCACAGGCATAGTCTTTTCCCAGGTGTGATTTGAGAGAAGAGCCATTTTGTAATCAGCTGCATGAAGCTAAAACTGGCAATGGAGCATCTTCATCCTTGGAGTTTCACAAAACTTGACTAGACAAAGCCCTGAGAAACCTGGTCTTGCTCTGGAGTTAGCCTCTGCTTTGAGCAGTTAGACTAGATGATCTCCTGAGTTCCCTTCCAACTTAAATTATTTTACAGTTCTAAACTTCACTATATTTTAAAATTTGGCATAACGGCTGTGCTCAGATTGCAGCATCCTGCTGCGCTGGCACCATGCCCACACTCATGGCCACAGCTAAATATTGTTCTTTAGCTCTGACAGTTCAGATGTCTAAATACCATTTAAATTATATATAGCAGGTCCCAATGGGCATCTCGGAACCTTTTGTTCTATGGTGACCTAATCAGAAATTTACTTTCCTTTCTTGTTCGCTTCAGCATTTTCATTTTCTAGAAAAAACATTCCTTCAGTCCAAAGGTTGTCATTTTGACTGCAGTTTGGCTTCAGTTAATTACAATACTTGTAGTGCTCAGTATATACGTAGTAAGTTTTGCTGTGGAAGGAAAAAAAAAATAATAAAAAAATCACAAGAAATTCTATGCTTCTGGTTATTTATTAGAAATAAGATTTTTGTGAGAGATGAACACTTTTAGAGGATAGTTTCCAAAAACCATGATCAGAAATACAATGCCAGTTACAGACATATTAGCCTCTATTTTTTTTTTTTTTAAAAGAATCTATCCTGCCTTTGCGTTTTGTATCTTGTTTTGCTCTCATAGTTGTGAGCTGTTAGCAGAGGAACTAGCTGGAAGAGACAAAACATATGCGTAGTAAGGGCTTTAGTAGGTATGAAACACTTGTTACTAAACACTGCCAGAGACTGAGCCTCCACTTTCTCTCTATGACCCATACTCCACCATCTTTCCTTAGCCATAAAAAGAAGCTTTGCCAGTGTCTCTAAATAAGGAACCAAATATGACAGCTTAGCTGATGGTGTTGACATTGGCAGGAGACTTGACGGACAGCACCAAACCTTGCTGTGGCCTATCTCCTACTAATTAGCTGTTCGAAGGAACTCTGCGTGCCACAGGCACAGTATTATCGGAAAAGGACATCTTTGCTGTTCACCCTGACAGCTGTGATGCAGCTGTTCGTGGCGTGAATTGAGCATGGAGGGGGAGGGTGGGAGGCGGAGGAGGAGGATTTAGAACAAGTGACAGCTCCGGTATCTTGCAATGAAGCTGTCCTGAGCTATAATAAACAACTGGAATGCAGAAAAGAGAAGATGGGAATCAAAATTTATAAAATGAGAACACAGGTTAGTCATGAAACAAGAAGAGGAGTGAGAGGAAAGGAACAGGACTGTCCCATAAGGGCTCTGTAAGGCAACTGGAGCTGCAGGTTGAGGGATTTAACATGTAAACCTTCATGAATTTTTGTAGGTCGTGCACATGTCTATGGATATTAATGAGGATGCATGACAGGATGTCCCATAACTGAGCAAGACAGGGAGCAACATGGACCTGAACAATTTATTGAGTTTTGGGGTGGGTTTTTGTTTTTGTTTTGTTTTGGTTTTTAAGTGCTCGCTACTTGCTCTGAGTGACTATGGGTAGGGAATGAAAGAGTTTATAAAAGTGCTCCTGTTGATTTTCAAAGTAAATACCCTTGCTGATGCAGAATATCCAAGTGGTAAACCACGTTGTTGTAACTTTCTTATTCAAGCTTGTAACATGTACTCTATTGACACTTTTGAAGACAGATGTCTAACTTATTTCAGTGTTAACTAGGAGGTAAAGAAGTAAAAGTGTGGAGTTGAGGATTTAGAAAATTCAGTTGAAACAGTGATATTTTCACTGGTGTATTTTTGTTAGTTCTTATTAATTTTTATTTTCCAGTGGCTTGGATTTAAAAGGAAAGTGAGATTAGACTTTGGACCTTTTGTATTAATAATCAGTTTTAAGCTTACCAATAATTTTATGATATAATTTGAGAGGGCAATAGATCACAAACCATTTTTAAGATTAAAGTGAGTCTGCAATTTTTCAAAAAGTTGATCTCATTTAGAAGGTAAAAAAAAAAACAAACCAAAAAACAAGCCCTAAACAAATGAAAAACCAGTTTAGATTAAGTAAGTGAAATAAGGATGACAGCAACATTCCCCTCCCCAGAACTCAGATTAAACACTTCTTAATGCTGAGCATTTAAAAAAACAAAACAAAACAAAACAAAAATGTTACAATATTAATTGATTTTCCTCTGTATTTCCTAGAAGCAGGAAGATTAAGACAAATATTTTGCTTGAAATATATCTGTCCTAGGAAAAGGAAAAAAGGAAAGAAGTGTTAGATTGCCTGAAAAGCTTGCTAATAAAAGCTTCCAGTATAATTTTACAACTGAGTGGATTAGTTTGTGATAGCATTGAGATTTGGGATGTTGCTGCAAATGAATTCTTTTTAAGGTTTTCTCTTTTGATTGCTGATTACCTATGGGTTTTACTACATGCTGACATATAGACAAAAAAACTAATGGTAAGCTGCAGTCAGTAGCCAAAAATGTCCCTAAGCACATGTTTCTATTGTTATAGCAAAGAAACCACACATATGCTTATATACATCACCAATGCTTTGTTTGTACATTTAATACCATGTTTGCTGTTACCTTTTTTTTTTTTTTTAATACCATGTTTGCTGTACCTGCGCTGAATAAATAATCTTGAGTTGTAACCAGAAAATTACATACGTATTTAAGATATATATCAATTGGCATTTTCATACAAGGGATTCTTTTGTAATTGTATATTACTAGTCGAGCTCAATAAGACTGAACTAATTTTGTGTCTCATTATTTTCGCTATGGCTGTATTTTTGTCATGGTTATATCTTTGACAGTGGGAAAGTTGTTCTATATTCATCTGTTTTTCAGTTGGTACTATAATATAATTTTGTGTGACAATATGTCCTTGTTTTGCTAGGATAGAGTTAATTTTCTTCTTAGTAGTTAGAATAGCTGTGTCTTAGTTTCAGTGTAGGATTTGGTATGAGAAGAATGTTGATAAAGTACTAATGTTACTAGTTGCTGCTGGAGCCCAAGGTCATTGTGTTTGACTGGTTCACAGCTGCATTAGGACTGGGAGGAAGAAACATAGTGAAAAGCAAAGCCCAAAATTGACATTTGGATGTGCCAATGAAATATTACATATCATATCCCATCATACGGGAAGCTGAACACGAGCAGACAATGTGTG
>NW_010326472.1:0-59762 GCF_000700745.2 Antrostomus carolinensis
AAAAAATGTTCATTGATATGACCATAATGACGTGCTCATTTACAATAAGCAATCAAGATTGGCTCTAATGGATCTTATTTTGTGGTGTTTTTTTGCTTTTTTTTTTTTAAACCCTCTTGCTTTCCATGAAATAATTGTGATTATTTCAAAAACAATGCGATTAGGCCTTTAGATATGGTATTTGAATATTTATTCTGTTGATCTGAATTATTAAAAGCATCATTTCTCTGAAGCATAATTTTTAATTCTCTTCAGTGATGGTGTATCTTTAATAAGTGCTCTAGCTAAGACGTGCAATTATCCCCTGCAATAGTTGCAGTGAAGTTTGGGTTGTTAGTGGTGCCTTGTTAATGCTGCTTGGCCAACTGTTACATTGCATCTGCAGTCTGCTTTGTCTTAAGATCCAGAAAAATAATTAGTGCTAGACTAAAATGTACAGAGATAAACTGGTAAGTAAGCTGAGTCCACAGGTTTATTTTGAGACTGAAGGCTGGAATGCTTAGCTGAATGAGTGGTTAGTTAGGGTGAGCCATAAGCATTAGCTCTGGAAAAGGGAGAGAGTTGAGGTGAGATGTTTCACTCCATGCTACCTTTTGACTTGGAGTTTATATGCTTGGTTGTCTAATGGAAGCAGAGTTGGGCTGGTCTGACCATAAAATCCCTTTGTGGTGAGAGGTTCTGATCTGATTGTATTGAAGTTTGGAAGTTATGAGACTGGGGGCAGACGCATCTCAAAATGCTGCTGTGTGCTAAGTTTCTTCTCAGAAATGTAGTACATGGTGATTGATTAGATAATTGAAAGAACTTGGCCTAATCAATACAGTGTGAGGTTTCCCCAAGAGACCCATCTCTTGTTTGCCTGTTTATCATCACACACCCAATGTCAAGCATTGAGAGCCCTCAGTCCTAACTCTGCTCCCTGTCTTCTGAAACAGCTCCTTGCGTGGCCCCACACCTTCACATCACTTCTGTGAGTGATGCCTTTGGGTGGGTTTTCAGGAGAGGTGCAGAGGAACATGCTCAGAGAAGCTGTGACTTCTCTTCCCAGGCTCATCAATATTTGCCCCGTTTCCTGTGATGGATGTGAATCAAATCTCATAAAGTTTATGCATCAACAGGCTTCTGGCGTCATTGTGTAAGCTTCCAGATGAAATGCCTAAATCCCTCACATGAAATGCAGTAATCTAAGGTAATATTAGTTACATTTTTTTTCTTGTCTTGATTTACCAATCATTTGATTTTCCTTCAGACTTTAAGATGGTATATTGAGTTGTTGTAACAGTAATTTCAGGTTTAATGATTTTTTTTTTTAATTTAGCTGCATTTATTTAGTACGCTTTGATTCTCAAGCAGCTATTGAAGCACAAACACACACACACACTCTCTAACACTGAGGCAAGATGTCATTTGCCATTGATGAAACTGGTACAGTTCTGTAAAACTTGTTCTATGAAAATAAAAACTTAAATGATTAACTAGTTTGTAAGTTTTTACTATTAGCTGTAGCACTGCTGTGTGTTTCTCTATTGTACAACAACAGGCTACCATCAAGAAACTATCAGTTCCTGTACAGTTCTGATAAAAAAAGGATAATCATATAATGAAAGAATAATTCAGGCTGGAAGAGACCTCTGGAGTCAGTTCATCCATCCTCCTGCTGAGCACAGGGCTAAGTTCAGAGTTAGGCCAGCTTGCTCAGGGTCCTGTGCTGCTGACTTTCAAATGTCTCCAAAAACAGACATTCCACAACCGATCCCGTGTTTAACCATTTTCCCTGTAAACAGTTTTCCCTTTGGTTGGAACAAGAACAGTGCATATAAACCGGTCATGAATAAATTGAGATAGGGAATCAGATGACTTCAGTGATGTTCTGGAACAGTGCTCTGATAGGATTTGTGGGAGGAGAAGGTGTCCCCTCGAGCCCAAGATGCATATTTGTCTGATTGTAAAAGTGATGATACGATATAACTGTCTCTGATAGCAAAGGACTCAACTCAGTGACCCATTTCAGATTTGAAACCACGATGCTCTTATGAGTGATGGGTGTTGAATTTGCTGGTTGCACTTGAAATGGTCACCTTCCTGCTGCTTCCCTGTATGTATATAGAATTGTAAATGTCATACCTTTCTTATTGTGCCCTCCTCTGGTTATATTTCTGTAGGGAATAGGAACAATCTTTCTCCTTGAATTAATGAAGCTAAGTCTCTCCTGAGAAATTCAAGAACAGACTGGGCATGGTAAAGAGCTTATTATCTAATTTACCAGAGGAGCAATATTACTCAGTTACTCATTTTTGTCCCTTCTCTGAGTAGAGAGGACACTTCATACTCCGGGTCTGTTAGTGCAGTAGCTTTTTCAAGCAATTAATTCTCAGGCACACGTATATAATTAAGTCAATATTTTACCTCAATCATTTTTTTTTTTTTTTCTATATGTGTCAAATGATCTTTCTTTGCTGTTGCCTTGCACCATTGGATGAATGATAAAGTCACTACCGAAGTCTACCTGTGTTTTGTTTCTGAATGTGGATCTAAGGTAGAAGCCTAAGAAGGCATTTGGATCATGAAAGCATTGTCACTTGCTTCTAATGATGGCAACTCCAGGTGGACTGTGAGAGAGTGGACTTAAGCCCAATGCCCGTTGTGTGAAACCTGAGGAACTGTGTGAATTTATGGGGATATTTACTGGGGGAGAGGGATGGAGTGGAAAGGGCAACAGCCCCTGTGAGGACGTCGCTTTTGGTCTGTGCCGCTGCAGCTCCTTGCCCACGTCTGTACCCGTCGCAGAGTGTCTGGCTCTGCAGATACGCATGTGTGCATGCGTGGTATGAAATTACCTTTTCCTCAAAGGCCCATTCTTCAAGGGAAGACAGTGAATTACTACTTTAGGTCTCAAGTAATATGTAGTGATTTAATGACCTTATAAGAAACACTAACTCTGGTATGAAGCAGAAATTTCTATTCTCTCCATTATGATCAAATATGCATTATATTTTAAATAGAGTTAGCAGAGGGAAAGGGTTATTTGCTCGCGTTGTAGGAAATATGAAATTGCATCTAATGAGCTTGTTTGCAGTTTTTAGTAATGCATATTGCCATTAAAATCAATGATTTTAAATATTAAACATAGTAATTACACTTTGGACTGCACTTCATTTAAACTTAGTATAATGGAATAATTTTTCTTACAGAGTGTCAAATTGCCATCAATTCACTTTCTAAATAGGTTATTGAGTTTTAGGAGGCATAAATGCCCGAATAAAGTTATGAGCTGTAGTAGTATGGATATACTACTACAAAATATTCCTCATAAATGAGTCTAAAAATTAAGTGATATGTAGTTAATATGCTTTTTACTGTGTTTTTAAAAGAGTAGTTTATTTGAGAATACACTTAACCAGAAGAGCTGCTTTGGTTGTATGAGAAGTTGGGCAACAAGACAGATCAAATGCCTTGAAAATGAGAAGATAAACTTAGACTTTCTAACCAAATTGTCCAAGCTCTGATGATTCAGCTGTTCTTAGGGAATTTAAGAATTCATGGTTGGTAGGTGCTAAAACTTTGGAAAATTAAGTCACTTAACTCAAGGGTTTCAGAGTCTTAGTTAGACATTTCTGAAAATATTTTTGTCTTTATAGACTCTTAAAAAGCCCTTCCACAAAAGGAAACAGGTATGGTGATGAAAGTTGCACCAAATAAAGACTGGTTTCATGTGGCTTTGTGGCCTGTTATTAGGCAGATATGACATCAAAAACCATGCAGCCTTTTTTATGGCTTTGGAGCATTCACAGAGTCACCCCTACTTGGAATCCCTGAGGTCTAGTAAAGGTTGTGCTAGTACTGGCACGTCTCTCTGTTTCCTTCTGTGTACATCTGCTACTCAAAGATTAGCATAATAAAGATTCCAACTTGGTTGAAATTGTCTAATTGTTTGAAAAGTTATTCAGGGGGATGATCATGTCACCCGTGTTGTAAAAGGAAAAGGATAGTAATGGCCTCAAGTTGCACCAAGGGCAGTTGAGATTGGATGTGAGGAAGAATTTATTTGCTGAAAGGGTTCTCAGGCATTGGAAGGGGTTGCCCAGAGCAGTGGTGGAGTCCCCATCCCTGGAGGGATGGAAGAGTCGTGTAGACACAGTGCTGAGGGACATGGGTTAGTTGGGGACTTGTCAGTGTGAGGTTAATGGTTGGACTTGATGATCTTAAAGGTTTTTTCCAATCTGGGCAATTCTGTGATTCGGATTCAATAGACCATTTAGAGAAAAGACAGAATGTTTGAGAACTGAGTCTTTTTTCAGGTTAATAGCATACTTTTTTCTTCAGCTCTTCTAGGTAATCCAACAAAATATACTTCCTCTCACTATGAGCTTTGTATTCTGTTGGCTTAAAGCCTCGTGTCTGCCACAGCAGTGATTACGCTCAGATTGGTATAGGAAAATGAATCCATAACATAGAACCATTTCCAGGACAAAAAGGAGTGAAACTGTTGACTGGTGAGTGTCCTTCCTTCTGCTTACAGAAGCCTTCTTTGCACCTAATTGCTCTGCTAACCAGTATGTGAGGTGTCCCCTGTGTGGCTAAGAAGAAATACACCCCTTCAATAGGAACCTTTCTTTGCTCTGCCTCTCCAAGCTGTCATTACACTTGCTTACCTTCTTCCTTGATCTTTCTCATCCTGATTCTTCTATACAAAATTTGTATCATTTTTGATGATTAAAGCTCATAGCTATCTATAATGACAGTTTCTGTCAACACTGCCCTTCAGATTCCTTGACTGTGCATTAGTAAGTTAGGAACATGTTTAAAATTAGACACATACTCTGCTCACACGTAGCCGATTATCTTTGTCTATTGCATTCATCCTCCTTGATGACTCTAGCAGTAACTTAATCCTTTTGTCCACATTGACTTCTACAGATCTTTCAAAATTTATTTTATAATAGCTTTTTCAATGTATATCATGCCCTAAAGTGTGAGCAATATTTAGTGTGAGTTCTTATTCTTTCAGGAGGAAAGTCAGGGTGTCAAATTTTAGAAGAAATTGGCATCGCCGAGTGGAAAATATCAACCTTGAGAGAGGACCAGAGAGTCCTGCTACCACTGTCCTTCACAGAAGTGCCCTGCCTTTTGCTTGTGTTAGGTTTCTTTAGCAGAGTCATTTCTGCTCACTGTTGTTAATGCCCTTAAATTAATGTGTATGTTCTTAGACCATATGAGAACCCATCTGATAGTGAGAGAGGCTTGTGTTTATGATGCTGGAATAGAAAGCCAGATGGAACAAAGGGATGTTCTTCCCAAAAGTTGACCATTTAAAGATTGTGCTCTCAATCATACAGCTATAGAATAGACTCTCTTTAGCGTTGCTTTTACACTGCTGCTCAGAAAAATTACAGTTGTGTGGTATGGCTGTTTCCTCACACTGGTCATCTCAAGTGTAGGTGTTGGTAATCTCTAGGCAGAGAAATGGGCGATTTGTTAGTGTATACAGAGTACATCCTTATTCTTTTCCTTCTCTAGTGTTATTTGAAGGTCTAATTTGTGTAGCTGCATCTTTTACACCTGGTCTTAAATGGTTAGGATAGATTCACTCCTTTTGAACACATACCCTTCAGTATGCTCTTGTGGTTGTTTCTAAAGCATTTCTTTTGTTCTAGGGGTTTCTACTTCTCCTATCCTCTTGCATTATCATGGATAATTTGAAAGAAAAGGAAGCAGTGGCAAAAAAGAATCAATCCAGCCTCAGCTGTATCTCAGTTTGAACCTGAGGCTTTTTGACTTGTTTTACAAAATTAAGTCCAACTTCTACCTGAGTCATCACTAGTAGCAGAAGTCAGAGAGTGGGGGTCAGGCATGTTACAGCTTTTGTGCTAGGCTGATGGGATGGGCTCACATACACCATCTATGTTTTTCTGAAATCAAAGGAAAGATCTTTGTCTTCCCTGGTGGCAGAATTAGGCCACGTCTGAGCATGGCAAAAAGTTTTTCCCTTTTTGGGGAAGCCAGAACTAAGACTCAGACTGTCACGTGGGAGATGTCACTCAGGTTTGCCTGGTGCTCTGAGCACTCTGGCAGTGTGCTTTTGCATCTTTGGCCAATGCCAAAATAATACTTTCTCCTTCCTGAAATAAATCATAATTTTTATTATACAAAGCAATTAGCCATTTAGCTGAAGTCTCAAATATTTTAATGAACCATAACACTGTCTAATGTAACTCCATGATCGATTACTTTTTCACATAATTGTTCCTATATCACACTGCTTAGAAAATGTTAATAGCATGGTTGAAAAATCTTCAGTGAACAAGGCGGGGTTGGAGATTTTTCCAAAGACATATGAGAGGGTTTTTTGGGGGTTTTTTTGCAGAATTGAATGTGCTAAAGCTATCAAATCAAAATAGTGCAGGTTCCTTCAGGATGTGCACACAACTTATTGTAATACAGACAGAGAGGGCTGTGGCCCCTCCAGGTGTGTGTTAGGAGTAGATGGGGTAGTACCTACTCCAGAATCATGTCGTTTATCCATGGTAAATGGTCAAACCCTTTACTTCTAGCTATCAGATCAATGCTTTACCTGTCATGGTAATAAGCCCATTTTTATGCATGTTTTTAGGGAAACACACATGAATCTTACTGATGTTACAACTTCTGAATTATCATTTGCAGAATAGGAGCTTGAAATCAAAATACTGTCTGGAGAGGATAAATATGGAAATGGTGGGGAATGAGAACTGTAATCACAATATGGTCAGTGTGTTTGAGGCTTAAATAGCGTGAGTCAAACTGTAGCTGTTTTTAATAATTACTGGATAGATGCGATGCCCTACATTAGTAATTTAAAAATAATTTTTATGCAAGGAACATGTTACCAAATTCGTGATAATGAAGTTTAATTGCCAGTCTATAAAGTGTTATGATACTGATGTGTACTGCAGCGTAAGACTATCAATTTTTCTTTTTATCAACATATTTATTATTTTACAGCAGGAAGATTTTTTTCCTTCAAGTCCAAGAGAAGGAAGTGGACTATTTTCCAGCAGCCTGAACTGATCCTACAAATGTTTCTGCTTATCCTTGGCTTTACTCAAGAGCAATGTTGTTGCAGCCTTGTTAAGCAGAGGATTTCAAGATCAGATGCTAATTTAAGACATAATGGTAGGGCTAATAAACAGGAGAAAGGCAAGGGATGTCACAACGCTTAACTAAACTACATGTGGGCACTGTATCAATAGCAACCTGTGGCTTTACATTCAAGGTACTGGGTTTTTTTTGGTTTTTGTTTTTTCTCATCACATTGAATTTTAGCCCTGGTCCTGGGACATACTGAAAGAGCCTATGTATGCTGAGGTCAGTGGGAACTAATGAAGCAAAGAACCTTGTAAATCAGTCCTTTAGCATTTTAAAAATTATTATTTCCCTCTCACTTTAAAAATAGTTCAAATCTGCATTTTTATTATTTATCAAAGACTATTTTAAAAGGAATTATGGGTCTTAACCATTTAGTGCTTCCACTGATTACATTTACTTTACCATTCCTTAACTGAATTGTTCCCTAGTTCTACTGTGCTCCCAGGCTGTTTCTAGAAGCTTTTAGTATCCCACCCTCCGCTGATGAACCCTCACTAACAAACTAGTTATGGTTCCTTTGTTTCCTCTTTTCCAACCCTGGAGGGTACAGGTTGCTGCTGTAATGAACACAGATATTTCAGAAGAACATTTAAGTCTCTTGTTATCTGGGGGATTATAGTGAGAAACAGCATGAGCTATTAGGTAGGTTACTAATTAACAACTCGGAGACTAAAGAAGTTGAATGAAATGTGGATAAAACAGAAGTTACCAGGGGTTGTTAATTCCTGGAACTGAACTGGAGACAGTGAGTTTCCAACACTGCAGATTTGAGGTAAAATTGCTTCTTGTGTAAGGTGACCTGTATTTTTTGTGAAAATGGTCTCTGTTATCTGAAGGATCTGTAAACTGACTTTACATAATGTTAATCATTTAAGCTTAATGAGGTACATTCACAACAAAGCTTTGTTGTTTTTGTTGGTGGATATTAGACTGTATTACTTATCCATGGAAAGTAAGCAGAAAGATTCTTCTTCGTCCTCATTTTTGTGTGGAGTCACTGGGGAAAAAAGTTGATCCCTTCATTGCATATTTGAGAGTGTGGAGCACAAAGTTTGCCACATCTTCTCTCAAATCCCTCCCAGATTTCAGAAGCTTGTCAAGAATAAGTGGGGTATATTGTTTTATTTTATATTTTTCACACAGTTTAAAGTCAAGATCAGAGCAAAAGGGTCTCATATTTAAATGCAATTTAAATCAGAGTTATTGTGCACAACAGGTTTTTTTTTGTAGGCTTGTTTATTGAGCCAGAACATTACAGTGTATTCTGTGAAGTTTGTGAAGTATCATCATTTGATTTGAAACATAATGCTTACAGACTCATAAGTCTGATTCATTTACTCTTATATTGACATTAATTTGTTTTAAAGAGAAGAAAACCATCTGTGGTCACAATTTTGGTCAAAGGTTGCAGAAGTATCTGAAATTGCTTAAGAAAAAAATGAGAATGCATATCTCCAGAAGGACTATCATTTATGTCTGGAGGAAGAGAATTACCTGTAATAATAACATAAGGAATGTATATGTTGTTTTTAATCCACTGACCTTTAGCAGGAGTGACACAATTCTCATATAGTTTACAAAAGACCTAAAAAACTTAACATGGAAATTCAAATGAAAGATCTGCAGGTTGGTTTGAGCTTGGTGGAATGTCTGCCTTGAGGTAAAATATGGTGGCTCAAAGTCACTGGAGTGAATCCCAATTTGATTGTCAGCCGTGCTTGGGGAATGAGCAGAGAAGGGAGAGCACACAGCCGCTGCAGTGGTTGAGTGAGTGAGACTGCAAGGGTGTGTCACCACATTTCTCCTCATTTAGGAAGCAGGAGGTTAGGTTTGTGGAGAGCTTATCTAGTGACATCCATCTGCCATCCCTCCTACACATTGCTGGGATAGGAGTGCTGGAAAGCATAAGAGATGCATCTTCCAGTTTTCTTCATCGAACCTATGGTTCAGATTGCTTAAGTGGATAGATGTTGTAAGGTTTGACTGATGTAATGCAGAACATGTCTAGAGACAGTTCATCTCTGAGAGACACTGGTTATCATCAGCAGTGATCTCTGAAATACAATCACGCCTGCTGCAAGACTTCTGAACAATGAATGCTTGGGCATTGGTCTTTGCCCCTTATTTGGGCTCTTCGGCTGGCAACCATGGCTTGTCGCTCATGAGTGTAATCAAATGGTGGAAGTTAGTAAAGTAATTAGAAGCTGGGTGTGAGTGCAGTTAATTCCATCAAATTGGTCTGTTTTGTTCAATTATATGATACTTGGGAGGCTGTTTTGAAGGACTTGTGAGACCTTTTGTTCCCCTGTACTCGGCACTGGTGAGGTCGCGCCTCAAGTACTGTGTTCAGTTTTGGGCCCCTCACTCCAAGAAGGACATGGAGATGCTGGAGCATGTCCAGAGAAGGGCAACAGAGCTGGGGAAGGGTGTGGAGCACAAGTCTTATCAGGGGTGTCTGAAGGAACTGGGACAACTACCTGAAAGGACGGTGTAGAGAGGTGGTGGTTGGTCTCTTCTCTCAGGTAGCCAGCGATAGGATGAGAGTTAAAGGCCTCCAGTTATGCCAGGGGAGGTTCAGGTTGGATATTAGGAAAAATTTCTTCTCTGAAAGAGTGGTCAGACATTGGAACAGGCTGCTCAGGGAAGTGATGAAGTCACCATCCCTGGAAGTGTTCAGGAAACATGTAGATGTGGTGCTTAGGGATATAGTTTAAGGAGCATGGTGGTGATGAGTTGGCAGTTGGACTGGATGATCTTGGAAATCTTTTACAACCTTAATGATTCTGTGATTCTGTGACGCGTAGCAGCAGTATTAAATGGGGAAGGAAGCTGTATTTTTCAGTCCTCTTGTGTCTTTGAACCATATAAAAGTGGTTTATCAGGCTGCAGGGTTGTTTAATGTCAAGTTTATTTACATTGCTGAGTATTATAACTGGAGCACTTAAAGCCTGAAAATGCTTGATCAACTATGGTCAGTGTTTTAAAGTGTGTCATTCATTATTTTATGCAGTTCTAGCTCAACAGTGCGGAACACAGGTTCTTATGTTTCAAGGATGTAAAAGAAGAGTAAACAGCAACTTTATATAAATGGATTACTGTACGGAAATTTAAAATATAAAATAAGATTACAAAGAACAAATACTATCCCACACTGAAACAATGAATATACGTGGGACCACATGTATAAATTTTTGCATAAGCATTGCATAAGGCATTTTGCTTGAGACTGTTTTTTCTCTTTTAAGTTTTTCTTCCCCAAAGCTATCAGTTACCAAACACAGGAAGAGTAAACTTTATCCTTCATGGAAAAAAGAACTAAGGCACTAAAGCCAGTTCATCATGGTCCTATACAGTTAAAAATGCGACAATTTTTTCACTCACTGGAAAGAAGAGATGGTCATTTTATTAGTGCTTCTGTTAATTGTGAACCCTAAAAGGGATTGAGTTATTGGACTATGACAGTGTGGTATTTTTAGATGGGGACAAGTTATTTTTATGAATTTTAATAGCTCCTTCTGCTCTGCAAAATTAATCTCAAGGCACTTTTACAGAATGTCTATTAGAAATCATGCCAATAAATTACTTTAAAGCTCCTATAGCTGAAGTGACTTTTCCATTTTCTCATGATATAGCCAACAAATTTTATCACATGGTGTATTATAGGAACCAGCAAATTGGGCACTACAGTGCCTATCTGCCAGGAGCCTGGCTGGAGACCAGTGTATGGAGGTAAGTTTGTGGAGTGTCATTACTCTTGAGGCTTTTTTAGAAGGTAAGTTCCTATAACATCCAAAGAACTCAGCACTCTACTTTTAAAAACCCCATTTTGCTTCCTGTTTACATCGTGACCTACTAGAGCACTGGCATAGGCAATGGCAAGATTTTGGCTGTAAGGCTCTCCTCCTCCAAAGGGGATTTACATAGAGTTGCCAGGAGAGTGCCTTGACCTCCACTTCCCAGGCTAACTGAATTGGCAGGGTTAGGAGGTCTCCAGCCCAAAGAAATGTCAGACTTGTAAGGCCACATAGAAAGAAAGCAAGAGGAAATCCCAGTGGTTAGTGTTGAAAGGAGGATTTCTGGATGCCAAGTCCCAGCTTCATACTTTGTTTATACATTCTACCCACCTCTTTAGGAAACCTGTGGATCTTTTGCAATGAGGCTGGATGAAGATGTACTTCTGCAGCTGTGTCAACCAACAGATAGTTCTGCACTTCATTTTTTAACCTGTAATATAAAGTTGCCAGTCAAAATATCCTGTCTACTTTCAGGGATACTTAAAAGTAGGAATTTGAACCTAAATGTGAATTGGCTTTTCTGGGGAATGAAGTCATCCACTATGGATGGCTTAGAAGTGGGATGGAAAGCGAGCAGAGAAATCTTGACTGTGGCATTCCAGTCAAGTCACCTGCCTGGCAGGGAGCTGATCTTAAACCTCTCATCACTGCCTAGGCCCTCGAGGAGGATTAGGCTTCCAGGTTTGGAAACATGAGGTCAAAGGGATTAGTACTGAGTTAATAAAAACTTGAATTCAGTATTTGAATTCTCTTGGTGTGCCTGATCCTGCAAAACACTGCAGCTTCCCTTAAATTAATGTGTACTAAAGGTTGTCTTGATTCGAGAGATCAATGCCAAAACCTGCCTTTTTTCCAACATCTGTTCATCTGTAAAAAATAATATTATAAGGCAGAGTTACAGAAAAGGAGAGGGAAAGGGACAATATCAAGGCATTTTAACTATAATTGATTTTTCGAGTCAAACTCATTGCACAGCAAGCTCTAGCTAAAGTGTGTGCCTGTTGTGTTATCAGACTCAGTGTAGTCAGAGCCCATCCGATTAATATAGGTCTTGTCCAAGAAGGATTGATGTGAACTCTTATAGCTGAATTTCGTAGTATCATTCATTGCAGCACTGTAAAGGGGGACAGAAAAAATCCTGGAAAAGATACTTATTCTCAAAGAATCAGTCAGATTCTTCTCAGCTCTTCCCAGTTTAAATAAAAAAAAATAAAACAGAGTTTTCAATGGATGTGTTTTAAGGATATTATTGCTTACATTTGGATTCTCAAAGCAGAGACAAATGATGCCATGTATTTCTATGATTCAGAAATACTTTTTGTCCTATGAAAATAATAGTTGAAATCTGCCTCTGCACTGTAAGGTTCTGGAAAATGGTTGACCAAAGCTGTGGGCTGCCTCTTTATGCTTTTTTCCTTCACAAATGACACTTTGCAGTCTATAGATGGGAAGTGATTGCCCTGAAGTGGTCAGGCAGTTGGTCTTGATGATTGTTGTGGGTCCCTTCCAACTGAACTTTTCTGTTCTAAAAAAATCCAGGGCAGAAGCCTGTGTAAATAGCAGAAATAAGGTAGTCTCATTCATGTTGAGAAAGTAAAATGGGGTACACTTATCCTTATTATTAATATTCTTTAAGGAATTAATATTGCCCATAGCCTTCCACTGAAGCTAATAGAATCGTGTGCATAAGATGAGGGAGAAGGTGCAGGTCAAATGATTTGGGTTACCTAACCCTGGCCATTTTCCTTAAACGTGTTCACTGTAGATGACATTAAGATTCTAGATTAAGTGATGCAGCTGGGCTACTCAATTTTCAGTAGAAAGTATTGTACTGTGAATTGTTACTGAATTAGTTGTGTTTATATCTAATGTGGCTGATAACTAGAACACTCTACTATCTCCTATTTTTGGTTTCCTTAAGTGCCCTTTCCAAACTATGTGGCCTTCCATCCCCCCAAGACTTTAGACAACTTTGCATCTTTGAAACAGTTGTGTTGGTTGTGCATATGAGACACATATGCTACAATCAATCTAAAAGAAAAATATTCAGTTTCAAACCTGAGAGCTTTTTATCCAGGACAAAAAAGAATTCCCTGCAGTTGTCAAGTAGGTCCTGGAAATGCTGCCTACCGTGTTCTTGCTGGGATATCTGCCTATACTTCTATTTTTAAGGTAGCTAAATAACATCCAGGCACTTTGCAGTGTGGAGAAATTGATCCATGAACAATGGATGAATACTATGACCTGGAAATTTCCAAAATGTGCAAACTTCCCTACATCTAGACTTAAGTGTATAGTGATGTTTCTGCTTCTCATTATACATTCAGTGATTATTGAAAAAAGAGAGTTTAGGAGATTATTACACTTCCTTTGTAAAGATTACGGGAAAATATATCAAGTCTTTTTATTGCCACAATAATTGTAAAATCAATCACATTACATATTATTGTTATCTCTTCAGCTTCTATATTTGTAAGAGAGAGCAACATTACAAAGTTAATACAGCAAACATTCATCAATGCAAGCTTTCATTCTCCTGACAGTTTATTTCCTGGAAATGAGAAGGGGAAAACAAGCCCTAGAAAAGCTGAAGAAAAAACCACTAGCAAGTTCCACAGCTGTATCACAAGCTTCTTGTCTTAATGCCCTTATTTTCTCTCCTCATGGCCAATCTTCTCAGTGCTATTTTTTGTTTTCCTTTTCAACCTGGTATTTTCTCACTCCTGTGCATTGCTCTGTCCTGCTGTTCCTAAGTATCTGGTGTACATATGTTTGGATGCAGAACTTGGAGAAGTGAAGCTTCCACCTTGCCAAGTGCCAAAGGTGGAAGACAATGACTGAAAAAAAACGAACCAGCAAAAATATTTCATGGCCATGGGCCATGGATTCAGATGGTTGGCATTGGCAGTGGTGAAGAACTGAGTCCAGGTATCTGCCCATGCCCAGTTTTGCCTTTGTTCTCTCTTTGTAGGCTAGTGTCAGGACTTCTTTGGCCTGTAGACCCAAGTACAGTTCTGTTGAGGCACTGCTGGCTTGAGTCACACAGCCAGTCCCCTCCTATGTTGTGTCTCTCTCCTTGGGTACTAGAACATTGAGCAGTTGGAAGAAAAGTTTGACCATGCCCTGAGGCATTTTGGTCTACTGGCAGAATGTGCTGGGACACTGAAGCAGTGACAGCACCATGAAGCTTCCATGGGATGGTGCACACACCTGGTTCTCACATTTCTCTCCATCAAAGGTCCCTTGCCCTCATATTTGGTTCATGTTTCTTAAGCTTATGCAGTAGGATCTAAACAGGGCATGTGGACTGTTGGACTTGTGGTCATTTCTGCTGCACTAAGGTATAAAGCAGGTGACATGGTGGGAGAGAAAATAGAGAGGAAGTGAAGGCTGAGAAGAAAAATTATGAGATACTGGCCTAGATGCAGGGCCTCAAGACTTTTGATTCAGGTGGCAACGAGTAGTGGAAGAGACCAGCAGGGAACTCGCCTATCGTCAAGCTGAAGAAAATGCACTTGCAAGGAATCAATCGGAGAAAAGAGGTGTTTGTACTTTATGCAGTGCAGTGCTTTAAAATTCCATCTTTACATCCAGATATAAAGCTTTATGCTTAAAGCTTTGCCAAATTGCTGCCTATCCCCTCCTAGGTTTAACGTACATAATGTGTATCTTCATGTTTTTTTCTCTTCTGCAGTGTCCCTTCAGCTGCATTATCTGAAGTAATTTTACGTTGTCTCAACTCCCAGCAGAGGCAGCTACCCTGCAGCTTCCATCTCTGCCTGTTTTGTCTGTGGCATTCCCTTGAATCAATACCTCTGACTTCTATTTAAAAACCCAGTGTTTCTTCCCAGAATTTGTGAGTTTCAAAAATAACCTCTAACATTACTTTTACCAACCTACCTTTGAGGAAGCAGATGGTGTGCTCTGAGGACTCAGCAGAGTCCGTGTACAGCTGAACCCATCTGGCACTGGAGACAGCTATCCAGTTAGCAAGCAGACTTTCTGAGGGTATCACCATCAACTGTTTTTCCCCTTTCTTCATTTTCTTTATGTTGCTAATGCATTCAAACTCTACACAATCAATGCAGCAAGATGTAAATGATGCTCAAAACAAATTCCCTGCCCAGTGATGCGTAGAACGGAAGCGTGCCCTGATGAAAAGTCAGTGTTGCAGTAGAGCCCACAGTGGCACAAAAATATAAATTAATCATAGAATGTAATTTCACAGAAGTTTTGCTCAGGATTCAGAGTTTGAACAGTACCTTACCATGCTTCATGCTGCTCCCTACTAGACTACAAATTATTAACTTAAATATTTATTAGCAGCTGGTAATTCTCTTAACCTGTAGGCACTAGGCTGAGATGAGATACGCAGTCTGCCTGTGCTAATACCTACGCAGGACCTGGAGCAGCTAGAACAAGTCCAGAGGAGGGCCACCGAGAGCTGGAGCACCTCTCCTATGAAAACAGGCTGAAAGAGTTGGGGCTGTTCAGCCTGAAAAAGAGAAGGCTCCGGGGAGATCTTATAGCGGCCTCCCAGTACCTGAAGGGGCTACAAGAAAGCTGGGGAGGGACTTTTCATAAGGGCAACTAATGACAAGACAAGGGGAAATGGGTTTAAGCTGAAAGAGGGCAGGTTTAGATTAGATATTAGGAAGAAGTTTTTCACTGTGAGGGTGGTGAGACACTGGAACAGGTTGCCCAAGGAAGTTGTAGATGCCCCCTCCCTGGAAGTGTTCAAGGCCAGGCTGGATGAGACTTTGAGCAACCTGGTCTAGTGGAAGGTGTCCCTGCTGCTGGCAGGGGGGTTGGAACTAGATGATCTTTAAGGTCCCTTCCAACCCAAACCATTCTATGAACTTCTATGAACTTTTTCAGTACCATTACACTCCTGGCAAGAAAGGAGTTTTTTCACTGAAGATGATGAGGTTATACTAACTTAACATGGTGAAATAAAGAGTTGCATTCCTGTTGGGTTTTTTTGCAAGAGACAAATCTGAGTTTTGCTGAGCAGAACCCAACATTCTCTCCCTTGAAAATTTTTGTTTCCTGTTCAGGGAAAAATTTATCCTGACTATAATCCATGAGTCAATGCGACAACACAGACAGTGAGCTTGAATCCCAAGCAAGCTGTGTTCCAAGTGTCACAAATGCTTATGTACTGACGTCAGCTAATGCCATTCAGTGGTCCCACAAGGGCCTTTTGTAAATTGAAGTAAAATATTATAGCTGGACTTTTCTGTGTCTAAAAACCAGTTACGAAAATGCTCATCCAAAGGGATGCCAGAGCTAGAGGAGAAAACTTTTTCCAGAGTTCTTTTGTAAGTAAAGAAATTGAGATTTGTGTCTAGCTTGTCATTTTATCAATTAATTCTGGGCTTTCACACATGGTTTTGCTCCTCTTTTCAAATTGTTCTGGGAACAGCACAGTTTGGTTTTAGCCTCTTCCTTCCCAACAGCACTTGAGAGAGGCCTCTTTAGCCCTTTTCCTTTGAACCTAAAGTTTTCTCAGGTGCTCCCTTTCCACACACCCTGGATGCTGACAACATTATAAGGCTAAATATTTACAAAGAGCTTTTTCTTCACTAATTATCTCCAAAAACTTAGTTTTTTATTTTACACAAGTTGTTCAATACTGTAAAGGGTAGAGAAGTTCATTTAAATTTACTAAAGCTTGTTACTTTGTTTTTATTCTCCTTTTTCCTTTTTTTCTCCTCAACAGTTATTTAATGTCAATGATTATGGAGATAGCTCTCTTTCTACTTCAGTATTTGAATTCCTGGGAATTTCTTCTTATGTAATTTTAGAAAAAGTGTCAAAGACAGGAAATCGTTGTAAATGTCACTTTGTACTTTTATAATTTGAAAAAAAGAGCAATATTTACATAGGAAAGAAACAACAGGAGCATGTATTGTTCATTTAGTGTTGGTTAAAGTTAAGAAATACCAGATGAAATGGAATATTTTTGGTGTACTTTCAGAGCATCAGTTATGACTAGCCCTGTGTAAATCCTAAGTCAAAACATCACAGTGTTCAAAAATCAGATTTTTTTTTTTTTCTCCCACTTCAGTTTTAATCCATGAACATGAACTTCGTGGGCAATTTATCTGTCAGCAGAATTTGTTTTTGGCATTTTATCAGTTTTTCAAGCCTTTCTACTTGTCAATGGCAATTTTAGAGGCAGCTTTTCAAAGCAAATTTCCAAATGTGGGGGAAAGTTATCTACTCTTCCTTCATATTCTGTTTTCAAATGGTTGAATCTGGCATATGTGTGTTCACATGGGTAGTCTGGTTTCACTCAGTTGCAGAGAGGGATGGAGAGGCCAACCATACTTATACTCTCACCGAGCCTTTTAACGTTGCAAGCGTGGCACTCATGAACCCTGGTTTCTTCTGTGTTGGATCTGAGGGTTTTTTAAATTCTTTGTTGTCTCATCATAGCGGAGAGGTTACTCTGCTGTGATTTCTTCAGGTTCAGTCATGTACGTTGGCCATTTATTGTCATGTCATGTGTACAAACTTAATTTTTAGAAAACTCTTCAATGTCATTTGAAAGTCATTGATAGTTTCATCGGTCTCTAGAGATGGACAGAGAGTTTGAATCAGCCTAATTTTCTTAAGCAAGTATATTTAAAAGATATCATTTAGGCTAAAACTAATCATGTCTTTTGCTTTATTGTTATTCTTCCCTCAGAAGTCCTTTGATTATTCTGTGGATTTACTAGTTACTCAGAATTGCTGTCTCAAGGGGAAATCAAACTCCAATGTTTATTTTGCTCCTTTTAGATCCAGTTAATTCTAGACAAGAATATTTCTGTACTGTTAATGTTAAGGATATTTGAGGGATGAGTGAAGTCTGCTGGGAAACATCAGGATTTTCATTGCCCAAACTTAAGTCTTCCTGTTCTGCCCAGAGACCAGCATCTTCTCCTGGTGGTACTACTACAGTCTAGAACCCAGCTCGTGTTAACTCACCTTTCTAGGCAGCAAGCCATGTGATAACGATGTGTGTTTCCCCCGCTTGCCATTCCAGGTTCAAAATTCATTTTTAAGCTCTTAAAACTTAAGTTTTAACTTTTCTGAAGTTCTTTTCTTGGCATCTTAGAATAATTCTTCACTGGCAGTGATTCATATCGGTATCACTGCATTTAACCAGTGCTTGACTAAACTGTTTTATCCTCACTGAAGTAAGTGGTGGCTTAATTACAGTGCCTTGCATACTGGTTTCTCACAAATGTAGATGAGATATTTTCAGTTTTCACATTAAATTGGAGGAGTTTGTTGTGTAAAACAAATACAGACAGACTGTAGGTAGCTTGAGCTCTAGCTTTATGTGTTTTACAGTGGGACAGAATGTGTAAGCATCATTCCAGGTGCTCATCCAAACCTTACTAAAAAACTGTAAGAGCGTGGATCCTCTTCAGATCTGCTGTTGCCATCTCTAACTTGAGGTGTTTGTAAGTTGGCTTCCTTAACACGTGGTGTGACAGGGGAGGTTGGAATGATGACCACTGATAGCATAAACTGGACAAAACTGGAAAAAAAGCAGGCTGGATATGCCTTCAAAAGTTTTGATCTATTAGATGAAGATTAAAATGATCTTTGATAATTCAGCAATTTGCACAAATGTCTTATTCACTGTAAATGCTCAGCATGATTGTTTGGGAACAACTGACTGTCCTGATACACATCCCTTCCCTTTCCTCTGATGCTACCATAGTGTTGTCATTTGACACAGTATTTGTGAAGCTTTCCCTCTTCATTACTGGGTAGAAGGTCCTCAGAAGCTTTTTAGCTAGAGTGCACCTCTCAGCGTCCCTGTTGTGGCGAAGTGCTATATCATTTAAGGAAGTGGATGGCAAAATAAAAGAGCTTTGGACAGCTTCAGTATCTGTTTGTCCCCTTTTGCGTTATTGATGTTATTGTGAAATCTTATTAACATAATGTAGAAATAGACCTCCTCAGGAAGGTCAAGCAAAGCAAATCACTGAGATGCTGGTAGTGGAATTTCAGCTAGTCATGGTGGAGCTGAATCTGAGGGTGAGGGAGGAAAATAGGAAGGATAGGCAAAAAATAGAGAGTACTGGTGCCAAGACTTCAAGCTAATCCATATTTATTGTGTCTCTTTAGTGATAATTGAGGAATGAAAATTTACCAAGAAAAATATTAAAATATTTATCTGCAAAAGGACTATTTGAGACCTAATATTTCCTTCAGTCAGAGCCTGAGGAGGAGGGTATCTGAGCATTGCAGTAGTGAGTATGACTGAAATGCTCAGTGCCTCTACAGCAGGAAAGCAAAACTAATTGGTCTGCAGATATCTGCAGCCCAATGATACTCCTGCATGGCATGTGGAACCCAACAGTGCATGCAGGGAATGGAGATGGGAGGCATATGCCCTTGTAAACACAATAATAATATGTCTAAGAAGTTTATTTTAATCAATGTTATTTAAAAGTTTTTTTGTTGTTCTTTGTTGCATCTTTTTCTTATTATAACTATTCAGAGACATTTTTAGTGTTGCTCCTCTTTCTAACCTTGGATTATTTCAAACAGATGTTTTTGAAGTGCTTTGTTTGTGTTCCATTGAGTGCGTGCAGGAAATCTCAGATGATTTTTTTTTTCCTTCTTACATCAACACCCATGAATGAAAAGTGTTTCCTACAATTTACCATTTTGTCAGTTGCACACAATTTTCTTTTCACAATTTTTAATGCAAACTTTACCTTGTTTCATTTCTACCTGCTAATCTACATCGTAGTACAATGCACAAGCCATCAATTTCAAACCTTTCTTTTCCCCCAAGAGGTCATTTCCCAATCATGCTCTCCAAATTTGGCTAGTAGCACTTTTGACCCATCGGATTGTTGAATTTGTGTTTCATGGAATCTGGAGATTATTCCATAACATTTGAAATTGGTAATTTATACCAGCTGGAGCAGCCATTCTAACTCATTTTTTATGGCTCAGTAAATGAGAGATGAGTTATTTTGATTAAAAGAAGGAGATAAGGTTCCACCAAGCCAAAGTGCATGATATATTCTTAGGATGGACTTCTTGAGATGCTTGTATAGCCTTTTTGAGTTCATGTCTGAATGGGACATGTAGTCTTTGAGAAATCAGCATGGCTCAGAAATTTACTTTCACCTGAATTTACTGTAACCATCAGTGCTGCAGTGGTCAGATAGTGGTTTAGGGATAAATCCAGTTCCTGTGTGTTTTAGCAAGTGTTCAGGTTTGAAAGGCCAGTAGTGGTTAGCCACAATACACCTGGATCTATTAGCCCGACTGGTAATTAGACAAGGAAGCAGTCTGCAGTGCAAAGTCCAAACTACCAGGGTATCAGTAAAGACTGCTGTGTGGAGAACTATTCTGAACCATTTGCATTCCAAAAAAACATGGCTAGGACCCTATCTGAACTATTTTTTTTTTTAATTTTAATTTTTTTGGTACAATTTGTGGCTTGGCAACCTCTAGTTTTCATTTTGTAATTGCCTCTTCTTGCCATTTCTCTCCAAAGAATATGGTTCTCCTGATGGTGCCTAGGTTGTTAAAAATTCCTGGCATGGCAAATACCTAGCGCAATACCTTCAGCATGTGCAGCTAAAAGTTGGCAACGGCTTTGGTTTCCCAGCCTTTAGCAAAAGACAAAGGAATGTTTACTGCTGACTTTGGGAATGCTTCTCTCAAAATAAAGATAATTAAGGGTAGCAAGAATGGGCTTGTTTTGTAGAAGTATAGACTGGCCAACTTGCAGCCACCAAGAGGGAAATGATTTTGCAGTTTAGTGTAAGCTTTGTGGGCTTTAGGAGAACAACAGCTTGCTTTTCACAGTATTTAGAGTTAAAAGAGTAAATTGTGTATTGGTGAAAGGCATATTAAGTGTATGAGCTAACAAATGTATGTGCTAGTATTACCAAAGTGTGGTGAACTCCTGAACTTTCAGAATGATTTCTCCAGGCTATAAAAAGTGCATAGCAGAGCTTTAATATGGTGATAAGTAAAATTTTGGTACTGACACAGGTCATTTTTCTGATTCTTAGACCAGTGAATCAGCTGCGTAAACCATGTCAATCAATTACCTCTGTAATATTCCTGATGAGTGTGTTGTCCTGAATGGAAAGTGAGAATCCACATCTTAAATGTGTCTAAAAGCCTTGGTGCCTGGGTATCCAAAATCTACCAAGGAAGGGTATAAGCCTTGAAATATAAAGGAAATGGTTGAAGTTTCCTTTATTTTTTATATTATATAAAGTTTCTGTTATACTATATATACTCAGAAATCTGAGTATTTGCCATTTATGCCAATTTAGAATAAAACATCCAAAAAATTGGAAATGTTTTATTAGTGAGCTACATCTGATCAAAGCAAATATTAAAGTTAACAGCTGTGTAAAATATATTGTCCGTGAGAATATGCTTTATAAATCTTGACTTTAATATACATATAGCATAAAAACTTTGTCTAATATCAGCTGGCCTGTCCCTAGGGGGTCAGTGATGATGACTGCAAGAGCTTGCAGCTGCCTTAGGGATCTAGAAGAACTTAGGGATCTGGTAGAGGAGGCAGAAGTTTGCCAAACCCAGCAAAGAGCGTTGAGGTCAATATGGGAATTTACCATTGATCTGTGCCTGTCTCTTGTCATAGCTAATGGGATGTAAGTGAGATGTAGTCTTCTTCTGGGCCTCAGGAAGTGCTGATGACTGAAGGTGATCTGAAAGGAAGCAGCCTGGGAACCACTTCTCCTGCTTTTGCTTACTGGTCGTTTCTGAAGACCAGGCAGGGACACATTTCCTGCCTGAACTCCACACTGCGTGTGGACTCTGATCTGCACTTGCCTAACTGCCCTGTGGGTTCCTAAAAGCTGCTGTGGAAATGTAATTGATTTTAGGAACTGGAAAGAATGAGATAACTGCATGCTTTCTGCCTGTGGGTATGTTAATGGTAACAGATGGGGGAGAAATAAGGTTACAATGAAATATTTTGAAATTATCTATTGAACTTCTCCCTGATCTCTGCAGTGAGCGTTAAGTAAGGAGTCAGCACGGAGCTCTGACGTTCAGATCTGCACAAAGCAATCTGCTAGCATCATTTGGAACAATGACCTCATTCAAGGACCCAGAAAAATGATAATTGTGGTTTCAAAGAAAAAGATTCTGTCTGTATAAAACAAAGGGAGATGCGTCATTGGATGCATCAACACTAAACTGACAGTATGTGTTAGTTGCCTCAAATGCAAATTTAGATGGTTCATTTCAGGTGCCTATTTTTAAATATGCAAATTAAAAATTGTTAGATTTGTGGTTGACGTGACTGAGGTCTTTTTTTTAATAAAAGGCAACAATGATTTGGAAAGGCTTAATTCTGGGAGACTTAATTTGCTGTCTTTGGATGTTGTTTTCAACAAATTCAGTGACCCTACCATTTCCTCAACAAACAAATCCATTCTAGTGTCTCAAAAGGAAAGCTTACTTTGGGAAACACCCGTTAGAAGATGATTAGTTATGAAAACAGAATATAGCAGCCTTTCTTTCTCTCCCACATATGAAATTTACCCTCGTTCAACTCTCCATTTATTTCAGTGGAAAGAGTAATCTCACCTGATCTTAGCTGTCTGAAACCACGATGACTGCAGAAGATCATCTTTTAGCTCATTTCTGGCATTAGTGGGGGAAGGAAGGCGCACCAAAAAAGGCAGCGCACCTTTTCCTGAGGAAATCTGTCTCAGGCACCTTTTGAAGGTGACTCATCCTGGGTATCCATCTCCAGTGACTTCCATCAGCATCGGTGTGCCTTATTTCTATAAAAGGTTAGCGCTAGGTGAGGTGGTTGACTTGAATGAAAATGTATCCATGACCAAGACTTCTAACGACCTCATCACCAAAGACTCTGACATCAGAATTTTGCCCACATTAAGGCTTTTTACTGCTTATATTTTCTGACTGGGTTCTTACAGTTCAGAACCCAACAATGGGGATGTTTGCACGTAAGAAGAGAGTAACCCTTTAGAAGTTTTCGGTAGCAGGAGGTGGAGACAAGAGTAGTTCAAAGGACTTGGTGCTGAAGAGTTGTGTGGGCTGTTGTTTCATTGAAAATATTCCAGCGAGGCAAAGTTTGTTAATGTTTTGGGCACGTGACTTCCCTTCCTGTAATAGGCAAGCAGTAGTTTATGACTGTGAAGTGAAAATATAGTCGGCTAATGTGGTCAAAAGCTTATTTGACTTAAGGTGAGTCGAAACAAGCCAGTCACTATCCTGCCAAGGCCACTGAACTTATGATTGTTGCATTTTCATGCTTCTAAATAATACAAAATTAATTTATTACTTCAGTTTTTTAAAATGTCTTTTTTTTTTTTTTTTTTTTTAATTCAAAGGAAGAAGGATATTTCAGGAAACATGAGGAAGGCAAAACAATTACTTGGGAAATTGCTTGTAATTTCTTCTGATGAAAAATGCCAGTGTAGCAATGCTCTGTGTTTCAGTGATTGCTCCCTGCAAACACATGTTTTTTCTTTCTCTGGATGTTGTTACTTGCATTTTTCTATATAAAAGCAGTGACAGAAGATAACTATTCAGCCTAATAGAAATCCATTGGGTCACAGGCTACCAGCTACTCTATTTTCAGTCTGGTTTTGAGGATGACTGCTGGAGCTGGCTTTCTAGCTTGTGTCTGTTCCTCAGTGGTTCACACATGCTATGTATGCAAGAGCTTTAGACGAAGATGTGGCAGACTGTGGAATGAATCATACCTGCTGACTGTTGTAAAAAGACATGGTGAGCTCCTGAATTCCTTTCTCTGTGTGCTTTATCCCTCCCACCAACCCACGATTTGAATGGAACATCAAAGGGTCTGCTCTGCAAACGGTGGAGGCATCTGTCCGCCCAGCTGACTGAAACTACTCCACACGTGCGTTATGCCGCATAACCGCGTGCAGTCTGCTCTGGGTACTTTTGGACAGTGTTAAACATCCTGTGTATTTGTTTTGCAGTTTCTTTACACCCTAGCAGGTAGTTGGATACCATCATAGGGCATCTGACAGACCTTCTGTGCGCTTGCTGCATAACTGGTCTGCGTGTGCTCTCTAACTCTGATACATCCTCAGAATATCAGATTTATTGGGTTTGTACATGCTGGTGAGACAACAGATGCACACCTATTTCTGTGTAGCAATTCTTGAGTAGAAATATAGTTCACTGCATAGCGAACAGCTGTTTCTCAAACTTACTCATGAATTTCCTACCAGTAATTATGGTGGTTTTCCAGAGAAAAACTGTCTTTCAGTTGGGCAGATGTTTGTCTTTCCAGCCTGTAGGAGTGACCCTTGGTCTTTTTCTGTGTATAAACTGAAGCTGGCATTTATGCAATTGGGTCTACTTCTGATTATTATTTTGTTAATTTCTAAAGCTTGTGGTTGATTTTTTTTAATGTTGATTTTTTTTTAAAAAGCCACTTGAGCTGGCTATCAAAAGAACGTGATCACAAGTGAGTTGTCTTTGAAATTATTCCCTTGGGTTTTCATGACAGAAGGAAATGAAATTCGTTACAATTTGACTAACAAAAGCTGCATAAACACAGACTGATAGCAGAAGGTGCCTCTTATTGATGCCCTCAGAGTGAGAGTGACAAGGTTTGCTGAATCTGAAAGTGTTCCTCACTGGTGTCTAATTGTAATGACGTTCTTTTTGTCTGCAGAAAACTCATGAATGACCTTATTGTAGCTGAGATCAATCTCACTGTGTGCCGTGTTTTGTTTGTGAACCTCTATGATGAACAGGACCATGAACAGAGTGTCTGTAACTGACATTAATGCTGACAATATTTGCAGGATAATTATGTGTATCTAAGCATTAATCATGGCAAGATTATTAGAAATGGTTTCTCAGATGGGTGTAGCAGCCTGCATTCTTTTCCAGTATCCAACAAGGAAACCTTTTACCAGTATCCCCACTTCCACTGGAAGTTTGTGACGTTTGAGACTGAAGGAAATGACTGAAGAGCCATGAGGCCATGAGAGCAAATCCGTTTCCTTACAGAATGTGTTACTGGTTCCTATATGTTTATGAGGGACCCCCAAACTGTTTGCTCATCAAGTGCAGTGCCAGAATTACACGAAATGCAGTGGAATATTGTCTACCTAAGGAAGTTTTGACTTAATTTTAAAAGTTGATTCCAAAGCTTTGGAAATTTGAGGAACAGGAAGAACAGATTATCTCCTGGGATACGAAATCAACTTTCAGGATATGAAACCTGATGTTTTGTTGCTACATACACTGTTTTTTGTCAGATGTCCATAAAATTCAGTTTTCTGCACAAAACTTTATTGTATTGTACGTTCTTGGTACCTCAGTAAAAGCTGGTACATCAGTAAAACTCTCGCAAAAGAGCTGAGAAGGGACATTCTCACGTATAGCTGTAGCCGTGGAATGATTTCGTGTTATGAAAAGGTTTTCTCTATTTGCGTTAATGAACTACGTATGTCTTTGAAAGGAAGTAAGAATGACACGTCTTTTCTGGGGCTATTGCAGCAGGAAGGCAGTAACTCATTTTAGCTAGCTGTGTCACTATTAGTGAGAAGTTCTAATGTAGCTCCAATCTCTTAAAGTTTTTCAGGACATTTTCATATTTTGCAGAAAGATAAATCAAAAGCCTTTTTTGGTGTGGTGTGGACCTCATCTACCTTCCACTCCTCCTCCTCAGATGGGAGACAGGAAACTTTGGATAGTTTCTTCCAGTCCATATCTGTAGCAAACTTCTGAGCTCACAACCCAGGCAAATAATCTGCCCATGAGGATTCTCTGGCCTAGGGTACAAGTCCTTTTTTCCCACCAAGCTGTTCTTTAGGACTGACCTTACCAAAGATGATTCCCTCAGTCTATCACCTGAGCTCTGGGATCTCCAATTTAAATATATGTTAAAAGGAACCAAGGGGAAATCACTTCAGCCCAGGGTTCCCCTGTCTGGTGAGGGCCTTGGCTACGTGGACAGGGCTTAGTTTGATAAGAAACTCCATTGCAGGCTTTCTTAATGAGACTTGTGTCAGGCTTAGCAGAGGCTTGTGAATAGCTTTTGATCTCAAAGAATTAGTGACGATGAAAGAACATTGTCTCAAGAGAGTTTTTAACCTGCTGTAGCAGTGCTGTGTTCAATAGCTTGCCCTCTTTTCCCAGCTGTAATAAAAAAATCTCTCTGCTTTTTACAAACCTCACCTATCAGGTAGTAGGCTAACGTGGTTGAAAGAACATACTAATCAGGTTCAGCAAAGCAGTCAATATCAAACTGTTAACTGTTAATATCAAGAGTAAAACAGGGATGAGGATTCCATCCTTGGTAATCTGTACTGACATTGGCTTTTTTTCTAATTTTTAATGTGCATTCAAAATAGTTTTTTTTCCTCAGCTGTCCTGATGGTATGACAATGATTCTTGGAGGAAAAGATTGAGTTGTACTGTTGAAAATGTGTGGTGAATCACAGTCATCAAGCTTTGAAAATAAATGTGGAGACTAGCCACTCAGCTTTGTAAACTTTACACCAGTTGAAGGAACTCGCCTCAAGTATTCAGACAATGTGTGTTTTGCATGTTAATTGAAGCTGACTGGTATCCAGACTGCGATGGTCTTAATCTTCTCTGCAGTGGTGTGTAATGCTATTAAAAAAAAAAAAAAATCAACAGCATAAAAGCAAGCCCTCTAGCTAAGGAGATAAATATTTGTACACAGATACTGTTTTATTTATAACAGAGAGGAGAATGCTTGGAGCGGTTACTCAGAAGTTTTACATTTCAAGAAGACGCTTCGCTTTTTCCCGTTACTCAGTTTGGATCTAGAGTGGCTTTGAGTCTTTGAGCTGTGTAATTTTCATAGACCAAGTTCAGTTGCTCGGTTTCTAGTAATTTGCTTTCTATCTCCCCAAATCTTACAATAGTTCGTACTTTAGGGAGACATTAAGAAGAGCAGGATCGGGTCTGTGGAACAGCGTAGGCTTTGGGTGATCTCTCACCTTCATTGGGGGTCCAGCCCGGCTGCTTTACACACAAATCATAGAATCATTGAATGTTGTGAGTTGGAAGGGACCCACAAGGATCATCGAGTCCAACTCTTGCCCTGGCATAGGACAGTCTGCTGAATTCAGTGGGATTGTTTGCAGGTACTCTCAGGGTTTTTTGTGGTGGGTACATACAGATGTTTTCCTTGTAAGGGCAGTGTGGGAGGCTGGATTCTGGAATCATCCCTTTTCCAAGAATTTACACTGACTTGAGCTCCCTCTGGGGTCAGAGAAAGTTAAAATGCATAGCATTATTCAGGACCAGATTTTTTTCCTTGGGCAGTTAAGGGATTATTCCAAGCACTAAAATGTGAAGTAACTGTGAGCAGAACAAATGCTCTCAGACCTTTTCCATAATATTTGGCACATGTTCACAGAAAATTTGCAGGCTGGAGGAATAGCTTCCCTTGGAAATCTAATTTAAAAAGGCATTAGCTGTATCTTAATATAATAAAACAACTAGATTTAGAGATAATGTTTTGTGACTAACTAGTTCTTTGTAACTACTGTGTTTATAACCATAGTCTGCGAAACTTTCAGCTGACCTATAGCCTGGCTCGCTTGTGGCATATACCATGGTCTTAGAAATGGTTCACACCTTCCTTCTGGCTTGGGATGTCCTTATGCACAGGAATTGGCTGCTTCTCCTCCAATTATCTCTGTGGACTTCAATGGAACTAGATCTGGTAGATCTGTGCAAATTTTTAGCTCTGAACTTGTAAGGAAAAGGAGAAAAAAAAAAAGAAACAATGAAAATGTAGGTTTTGATCAGTCTATAATGAACTTTTTAGAACAGAACAAGACATGCTTTGGTTGAAAAAAGTATTTTGTTCATACAAAACAGACACTTACAATAAAAGCAAAGTAAATGATGAACTGAGTTCCTTAAATTGCTTATGATAATTAAATCAGTATGTTTCTTTTCATCCGTAGCCTGATAGACTCAGCATTTTCCTGTGAGGTGGTGCATGTGACTGAAGTTACTCGCTTGCTGCAATGACTAGTCTGTGGGGTAAAGATAGGAAGCCAGCATCTCGCCCTCTGCTTCCTTTGCTTTAACACAAGCTCCTGAAAATAAAACATGTTAAAAGTTGGTGGTAATGTTTTTGTTTCAGTCAAAAAAGGTTTGTCGAATTTGATGGAATTCTGGAATTACTTCAGCCACCCTGAAAGAGAATTTTTCAGCTAATAAATTTGCCTGGGTGCCCTTCAGTGGGACAGCCTGGCCTTAACTTTAGGATTGCATTTAAGACTATTGAAAAAAAAAAAAATAGAGATACATGGAATGCATAAAAGACAAACTATCACCAGTCTCTTCTTTAGTAAAGGTAACTGGCAGCAGCTGCTGTGACTCAATGAATCAGAAATAGTTGTAGATAATGGATGGTAAGACAAAGACAATGTAATTTTTTTTCACATGAGAGCGGATGATTGTGTGACAAGGTTTTATTATAACAACTGTACTTCTGTTTTTCCAAATGATTGATGCATGCAGTACTCTGCATAATCTTGTTTGAAGATGAATGTTGGTGCCACGAAGCAACCATTACTCACTGTGCTATTATTGAATATGAATTTTGAATGACTTGTGGCAGAGAGCTGCTGGGTACTTAAATCAATGAAATAAAAGTCAGGAAGAGCTGGAGATAAGGTTCCTCCTGCAATATTGACTCTTGTGTCTTGTGTACAAACAATGTTTCTGGAAACTAGTTAAGGGGTCACATCTTTGGACTCCCCATACATGGGAGGAAGGAAGGAGGAGGCATATGAACCAGTGCTTACTGTTTGGAGGTGGAAGTTGGTTCGATTTTTTCTCTTCCTCCTGTCCTGCATTGGCAAGAAAAGCTGGGAATGGGTAGGAGGGATCAATGGTTTGGCTCTAGGGAGGAGGTAAACTCATCTTCTACATGTGCTGCTTGAGACTGGAATCAACCTGAAAGGTTGGGGAGCACCTTTCCTAGCTCTTCTTATCAAACACTATTTGTTGCTCTCACACCTGGTGATGCAGTTACACAGAAGAGGGGTATGGGAGCACTGAGCCATCTTTCTTCTTCCATGGGGGTGTGGTTCCTCCATGGATTCCCCAAGCTAGGTTCCGGGATTGGTGGGAAACCTGCTGGCATAGTTGAATACTCTCCACCTGGCTTACAGAGATGAGTTGTATTCAGTGTATTTGTACATCACTGACCTTCCCATTTACATTCTCACATCAGGAATGAAGTATTGGACAATTATTTCATTTTTTGACCACTGAGAAGCGGATGGGTTAATCTGCCCGGAGAGGAGGGTCTACTTCTTGCTCAAGATTCTTTGTAAAGCAAAATATGTAGCTGTGTGTCAGCAATAACACTGTCAGTACGAGTAGCATTTATGGGACCTAGCCAGAGGAAAAATCAGTATTTTTTATGATTTTTGTTCTCCACAGCCTCCCTGTTTATGTGGGGAAAGGAGCGGGGAAGGAAACCCAGCTGGAAAGAGTTGTTGGTGCAATGTTTATGGGCAGACTGACTACTCCTCAGTTCTGCCATGAGATACAGCTCCATGGAGACTTGATTTCTCCTGAGAGCACTGATACCACATGGGCATTGTGATAGCAAGGGAATACAGATACTCACTTCGTTTTTAGAGCTTCATGCACATGTCTGGTGGAGGAGGTTGGGCTCCCACTACAGTTAATAAAGTGAGAGTTGGCACCTATATTGGGCTCTAGCTCTGAATCACCTTGTAGAAAAGGCTATTTTTTTCTCCATGGACTGTAGAAAAAGCTGAGGAAGAGCAGTCTCCTAGGTAGGAGACAAATTTTACGTGACATGACTACTCCTCTACATTTTTGCATCTTGAATGGGACAAATTAACAACTTGTGATTTCTGCTACACTATTAAATGTATATTTGAATGTTTATTTTACTGCTGCTTAACGAGGATGAAGACATTCACAAAAATGGTTTAACATGTCAAATCTTTATCCCATTGTCCTTTTAAAGGAATGATAATTTTCTTCTTCTAATTGTAAGCCTGCATATTATTGGATTGTTTAAAATATTTATATTTTACTCTTACATTTTTTTCTCCTCTTTCTTCTCTTTTTTTTTTTTTTTTTTTTTTCTCCTTTGTCTCAGAAAGCAGAGTGAAGGAGAGGAATAGGCAAAAGAAAATTGCACAAATATATTAATTGTCTTTGACACAGGAGACATTTTCTGCACAAATTTTTGTTTCCAGAAAGTCTGTTCCCCCCTTAATAATAATAATAACAACAACATGATAAAAACACTTCCATGAATTCTGTTTAATAGAGATAGAATAGCCTAAGGGTGATCTCTTGATCTAATGAAAATCATAGCATTTCCTAACCTTGTATAGTATTTCTGCAACAGTATCCCTAAATATACTCTAATACAATTTTGTATATGTGTACACCAATCATCACAAATGACTGACATTTGTCAACAGATGCTACTCAAGAAGTTACTTGCTTTCTTATGGCTGAAATGAAATTCCTCTCTCTTAGCTCCTGTGTTAAATTCCAACTTGAACTTATTTCAGTATGAGTAAGGGACAGTCATAACTCGCTGACTTATTTGAGCCTAAATATAATGTGATGTTTGCCTGGCGTTATTGTGACTGATGTTTGAAAAGTGATTTTTGCTGATTTCTTATATATGGCTTAAAGAACCTTGTAGACTTCCAAAAGTTTTCACCTGCCAATCATATATGTTAGGTCTCATGCTGGATCTGATTTTGAACTGACGCTTATTCTCAAACCTATTTCTTTTTGTACTAATCAAATTTCTCTTTTCCTTTTCTGTAGATTGCGATCTTTGGTAAAGCAGTTAGAGAGAGGGGAAGCTTCAGTTGTCGACCTAAAGAAGAATTTGGAATATGCTGCGACTGTTCTTGAGTCGGTATACATTGACGAAACTAGGTGAGTTAACTACAGACATCAGCACTCTTCTTATATCTAGTACCAAGGACATAAAATTGTAATTTACATCTCAATTGGGAAAGTTGTTTTAGCCAAGATTTATTACTCACAGACAATATTTTTTTAATCATTAAAATATTGTATTCTGTGTAGAGCAGATCTTAAATCCTTGGTCTAAAAGCTTCTTTAAGTTTCCTGGGGCAGGAGGGGAGATCAAAAGCAGTCAGAAATTTAATATATTGTCACTTGAAGAAATGTTTTCATAATAATTGTGTCCCACTTTTTCTGCAAGTTTCTAAATTCCTGCTCCTCTGTTCCTTTTGAATAGTGTTAAATCTTTTCACTTGTATCATCTTTGAAATAAATAAATAAATTACTCTAGGTCACGATAGAGGTAGATTGGTAAGATGCTGCAGAGGAGTTCCCCTCTCTGTTATATGCCATTTCTCTAATGCTAAGTGCACTTGTAGAGTCACCTCAGATGACCAGAGTGGAAAAGGACTGTATGATACTAACTGGGAAGTTAGATGTAACCATAAATGATCTCTGAAGGGCAGAAAGGTCAGGAGTATCGACGAGCCGAAGATGAGAAGTCAGTGGATGGTGATGTAGTTGCACTTAAGAAGGCTGATACTTGTTTGTTGACCTAGTAGTGAGTTTCCCAATCTGGCATTTAATTATACAAGAGAATAAACACAGTTGCAAACTTGTACAATTGTGTTCCATTAGGGCTGATGAGCCAAAGACTTTTAACAGTTACCTTAATTAGAATATATATTTCTGTTTGTTAATAATGTTGCAGTGCTCTCCAAGGGAGTCTGTTTATCCACCTTTTTCCTCCCCCTTCTAGGCGTTTACTGGACACGGAAGATGAGCTCAGTGACATCCAGTCTGACTCTGTGCCCTCGGAGGTCCGGGACTGGTTGGCTTCTACCTTCACGCGGCAAATGGGAATGATGCTCAAAAGAACAGAAGAAAAACCCCGGTTTAGGAGTATTGTCCATGCAGTACAAGCTGGGATATTTGTGGAAAGGTAAAGGAGCATGTAATTACTTTGTTCTAGTAGCTGCCCAGGTACCATAGATTGCACCTGTAGTATGTGATGACGCAGTGGAAAGAGATGGAGGAGAGTTCCTTAGGCCAGAAGACCTCAGAGAACTAGGAGATGACTGTATTGAATGAAGAATACTTTAACATGCTTCTAATGATGTTTCTGCACAAATCTGGATTGCACCTCAGAACCTGGGATTAAGTAATAGATTGCAACCTGAAACAGCACATACTGATCTGTTCTTAGCATAACACAGATGTAATAGCACGGTTAGAATGATTTTGACAGAGAATGTGCACCTCTGCATAGCCCTAGGTCAAGAGTGACAGCTTTTAAAATTTGGTCAGCCCAGACTGAGCCCTCTCTTGCCTCTGTTTACCTCTGTGTCTAGTATTTCTTATGAAGAAATGCAAAGAAACTGAAGAAAATCCTGTATCATAGTGTTATTGGAATGAACTATAGACCACGACTGATGTGAAAATTTTGGAGCTCAGGGAGGAGTTAAAAAAACCACATTGAGTCCTCTCAGCCTTCTCTGTTGTGATTTGCATCAGAACCTACTGCTAAAATTGATTTCATTTTCCGAACCCTTTAAAAACATTTAGTCATTTTAATTTTGACAGCTCTTTGTGAATTAACCCTCACTCTCAGGGAGGGTGTTGCTCAACAAGGAAGTAAATCAACTACAGAGACCAGGCTGCAGAAGGCTTTCCCAGCTGATCTGAATCACTGTCGCCAAAGGAGCAAGTGTTCATTTATGATATAGCACCAGAGCAGGGTTGTGGCTCTCCTGAGCTAAGGGAGAGGGACTCTGGCTGAATTGTCACTTAAGAGAAGGCTATGGGGCTCCTGGCTGGAGGGGGTAAGAGATTCTGTAATTTGGGGAATGGGTAAATTTAGTTCTCCAAAGGAGGCTGACTTTTTTTAGGTCTGAGTGCAGAACATGACAAAGGAAAAGGGAAGTGGGGGAAGACTTCACACAGAATAATCCCAAATGGGAGAACTGTCCATCATCTCCTTTTAGTCCTGTGTTGCTTAAGTGCAAAAAAAGGGTGACCTGCAGAAAGGCATTTTAGCTATGACAGTGTTTCTGTAGTTTCTAAGCCTGTTAAACACAGCGTGACCTGAAAACAAGTTTAAAATCTGGCACATACTTCAGTGCTTTGTTTCGTATGGTTGCAGATGCTGAGTATTGCCTTATTCTTTCTCTCTCTCTCTCCCCCTCAAACACACACACATACACATGGCGAATGCCCAGAAGATTTTATACCAATCTTAAAAAAAAAAATACGGACAAAAGTAACAGCTGTATGGAACTGGAATGGATTCATTGCAGATAACACATGATTTCTGAAGTACATTCAGAATTAGCTTGCATTTGGATCAGCAGGGACTAAGGGAACTGAAGGAGCGGTGTGGTCATCTGCAGAGGAAAATGGAGAACATGTTGTTTATTAGAGTGTAGCCTTTCTCTCTGATGATGGCAGATTCTCTCTGATGTCCTGCTGGGTAACCAAGCTAAGAGATACTGAAGAGTGTATAGTCCCAAGTTAGACTATACAATAAGAATGGTATAGAGAATATTGTGCAAGTTAGGAACAAGAAAGAAAAAAAAATTAAACAAATTGCAGTTAGGGTTCCTGGGTTAAATAATGTCTCCTGTAATGGTCTATTGCTCTATGATTTTTGTTTGTTTGTTTTGCTTAATTCTATTTATGTGTTTCCTTATCTATTTTATCTTGGTAGAATGTACAGACGAACTTCAAATATGGTTGGTTTGAGCTACCCACCAGCTGTAATTGGAGTGCTAAAGGTAATCCAAATCAAAAGGTGTTGGGGGGCGGTTCAAAACATCAACACTGCGATATTTGACTTGGTTAGGGAGTCTGAGTACTTGCCCTTTCCTTCTCTCTGACATTTAGTTTAGTTCATATACATTAATCATTTACTGGCCTAATGGGATATCCTTTCAATAAAGAAAGAATAGAGTTCAAGGCTGCAACCATTTTTTAGGTTGTTCTAGATTATGGTGATTAAACTGAGGACTTAGTAACATGCTGGAATCAATCACAACCTTCCACAGGGAAGAAAGAAAACACAGATGGAGAGAGGTGGAGAAGGAAGAGGATCAATTGCTGTGAGTGAAGGGAATTTCTTGCACTGCTCAGCTTCAGTTCTTCAAGATGACAATCAGTTTAGGAATAATGACCCTTTTATGAGTTTTGAGGTTTCAGGGGAGAACTCGTTAGTCAGAAGTAGTCTGAAACAAAAAAGGTTCAATCCATGGCATAATTGCAAGTTTCTTGATTTAGGCACGAATTATCAAGACTACAAACACAAATTAGCAACCAACTGCCTACACAGCAGCTTTGCAGAATATGTGTTGCATGTGATTCAACCATGCCATGCAGTGATGAAAACTAGTGATACAGTGGGGCAGTACACAGGGACATTATGTGTAAAGCTCATGAAGCAATCCTTCTGTTGTACTCCACACTGGAAATACCTACAGCTAGCGTGCCAATTCCTTTTTATTTTGGATAGTACAACTCATCGAAAGATGTGGAGTAATTACAGAAGGTCCATTGAATGCAAGAAGAATGATCAAACATGCCTTTCACGTACAGAATCAAAACATCCATCCACACCTTTTTCCAACTGCAGGTTGACAAGTGTTAGCTTCACTCCTGCAAATGGGATCTAAAGTCTTTGTTCTTTTAGAACTACACTCCATAGCCAGTTTATGAAGAATGTATCTCTAAAGGTACCTCTTCTCCTGAGTTTCTCAGCAGTAGCAAGACAATCTAAGACCCATCAGCTACTCTCAACTGACTTAAACTTTACAGAATCTTGCTCCTCTTTCTATCTTTTTAAATTATTAAGGGTCATAAAGAGAACTGATCATGCTTGAGTAATTTAAAACACCTCAATAACAACAAAGGTGTTGACTAATTTTGCTCAGCGTAAAGTAATGACCGCTTGACCACTGTGTGCTCTAGGATAGTATATTTATTGAAACTATTTTAAGAACATGTCTTTTCCTGGATGGCCTTGGGGTTGGTAGCGGATGTGGTTAAAATGGGAGTTACTTGTTTTGAAGAAGTCTTCTGTCTTTGAAATAATACTTCATCTTAAATTTCTCAGTCCTGTCTCCTTAATGGAAAACAGTATGGTTTTTTTGCTTGCTTCAGTCCAGTAAGGCCAAGTAAAAAAACCTTAGAACTACCCAGCTGCTTGGTGTGCTCTGTAAAATGAGCTGATGGTTTAAGCATGGAAAAGTGTGTAGGAGGGTACCACACACATCTCTTCAGCTGTTCTAATAAGGACAAGGATTGAGATGACATGGAGTCAAAACTAGCTTCTTCTCTTTCTGTTCTCCTTTTTGCTGCTGTGGCCAACAGTGCAGTGGTCTGCACTGAGTAACCCAAAACTGTGGGAATCAGCTTAGCAAAATGAGGTTGGTTTTAATAAAACAATGAAATACTACAACTTCTGCAAAAAAATGCAGATGGAGTGGAAGCAGTGGAAGTCCTAGGTGTATAATCTCTCTCACTTTTTCAGTGGATGAAAAGTTAGACAGTTTTTTGAATTGGTTGCCCAGCATCTCTCTCTTTATCTATCTATTGGATACTGATTTTTCTACTGCAGTAGCCTGTTGCCTTTCTTCATGACATGAGTGTGATGATGTAAGGCCTGTTGTCACAAAAGACATGATCAGCCTTGTCTTGCACTTGAATAGTGGCCCTACATACCATTCATAGAGACATGTTTGAATAAATAAGTATATTAATTTGCCCAGTAAATTGTGGTGATCTACTGTTCAGCAGTCTAGTACTAGAGACAGAACTTCACATTAACGAGCTGCTGAAGTAGTTACCTGCTTTAGAAGTGATTTTTTCAGCCTTTCCTGATGCCCGTGCTGTCATGGCGATATTTTCTGAGCTAGTTAATATACAGTTAATGAACGCAGAACCTGTAGTCACTTACAATATCTGCAGTATAGATTTCTGCTTGTCTGTGGCTACGAAAACATCAGGCTTTCCAGTAATGTTGAGGAGAGTAACATTTATCCCTGAATCTACTTGTTAGCTTGTAAAACAAATCAAGTCTCCAAGGTTAAGGACAGGTAGAAAGGCAGGAAACAGCATTTAGGAAGATCTGGTGTTTCACTTAATCTCTAGGTTCCCCCAAGCAGTGAAGCAATCACCAAGTAATAAGGGCACAGGACTGAGAAGTAAGACACCTTGGGTCTTATTTGCAGTTACACCATGGTGGGTATATGTGACAGCAGAACAGCTTATGACGCTTCAGCTGAGGCTACAGGCCCTCAGACATGTGACCTAGAGATATGTGTAGCACAGAAGGTTTCCCATCCCTTGCTTCTCCTGTTCTCTTTAGGGAGAAGGAAGAGTTTTTCTCCTCTACCACAAGATATCTGTGAAGTTCTGCCTCCTTTTAGATCTCTCCCCAAAACAGGGATCACTTCTGTGTTAAATTTGTTTTTTAAAGTAATAAAGTCCACTGATTTTCAAAGCATAAGTGGTGTTGCTGCAAGCCTCTAAGCCATCTGTGACACTTCCATGCTTCTGTTACGATGATTTTTCCCCCTAGTTGTTCAGGGTAAAATACTGGTGGCATTGTCAGTAGCAAAACTTTTGTTGACTTGACAAGAGCAAGGATTTCTCCCTCAGTAAAATCTAAATAGCTCTGCTGTGGAACTTACTGTCTATGTGGTTAACCATTATTTCATGCAAAAGAACAATTCTGATGTACTATTTGCAATTTTGCAATTTGATAATTTTTTTCTGCTGCAAGAGCACAACAATAACTACAGGAAAAACATATAAAGTAACAAAACCCTTTTATTTCTACAAGGTAAGATTACCTTACGGTGAATTAAATTTCAGCATAGTTGAGACATTCTTTTCAATGCTGTAGAGCTGAAAAGTAAATTATTATATACAAGCAATTGTTAAATTAATTTGCGTCACTGATTAAGTGATTACAAAATAAAAACACTCAAAAGTCAGGAAAATACTTAAAATTGACTGAGTGGATGCTTTGGACATTGTTTTTCTTGCCCTTTTTCTAAGTTTGTTCAAGGGCTTCAAAATGTTTTCTTGGTGGAACTGTTTCCTCTCTTTGTTGTTTTTCCTCTCCGTGCCTTCAGAAAGTGCTGAAAAATTGCAATTTATGATTGCTCTTCTGTGACTTGGGCCACAGATCATCTCTGGAGAAGCTTGACCTTACCTTCAGTGTGTGAGCTCCACACAGCTTGTGAAATCAACTGCTCCACAAACAAGTGTTTTACTGGGATAGGTGAAAGCAGAGCTGAATCTTCAGCATCCTTGATATTCACTCACTAATTAGCCTCTCCATGGACCATACGTCCACAAGAGGCATACTCAGCTCTGTGTAATCAACACTGTGCAAGGAGCAAGGTTGTCAGGATCAGCCCATGCTGGAAAGAGCCAGTACCAAAATACACTGGTCTCATTCAGAACATAAGAAGTCCTGTAGCTATGCTAATGTATGGGTGACTGATCACAAGGTAGTTAAAGGTCACTGCCCTTTGCGTTTGACTTAAAGTCAGGTCCTTACCTGGAACATGACCACGATGACAAACAGCAAAGGTGAATGGGGCTTTAAGAAATTGGTAGGTAATTGTAATTTAGCATTTTTAGTATTGCTAAAAAAGATGGCAGATTTTTAGATGAACTTGAATCCTTAACAGCACTCAACATTATGCCTAGCCAACCCCCAGAGCAGCTGCGCACATGCATGTGTGAAATGTAGTAATCTTTCTTTCTTGGTCAAAGTGCCACAAGGAAATGGGAGGTAACGTGCAACAGAGTTTGAAAGTGGAGGGAAACTTCAATGTACAGATGTCAATCTTTAATATGTGGTTTAAAAAGAGATATTTGGATAAATCCCTGTGGGAAGTACATCAAAGTTCTCAGCAGGCAAGAGAGATTGAGAGCTGATCCTGTGCTGGATGCAGCTGCATGGTTGATCTGTATATCATTTTTCTAGCTGTAACTCCTTCCACACCTTTCCTCTTTGTTGCTGGGAGGAGGAGAGAAATGTTCATAGGTTTTCAGGAACATCCAGTTCTGAGATCAAGGAGATTTATCTTGCTAGATAGTGAGTGCTGTCAGCTCCCACAGCCTTCCCTAAAAGTTAAGATTTGAACTCCACCTTCTGCAAGGAGGTTTATACCTTATACTTTAGCTTTATGAGCTGGGTAGTGAACTTCCCCTCCTCAGTCTCTTGACTGAGCACCCTGCAGCATTAATATATCATTTACAGATGACTGGAACTTTCCCAACTGGAATTACATATTTACTCTTCTGTTATAAAGGTTGTTTTTTATATAATTGTTAACATTTAATGTAACATTACTGTGATTTTCTCCTGCTCTGTAGTTTTTTGAAAGCCCCAGTGGACTCACTTATCTTTTAAAAAAAAAAAAAAAGGAAAGTTAGGGCCACACTGTCTTCGGGCAATTTAAGCTGCAATAATCACAATTCAGGATTAATATTAAAATCAGAAGGAACTAAGTTGCTCTTTGGGTCTAGCAAGGTAGTTCTAGTTACTTATTATTTTGGTTGATAGAACAGTAAGTGATAAAAATATGACTACGGGTGCCTGTATTTTTTTTACTGCAAAAAACATACCACTTTATTCTGTTTAAAGCCATGAGTGAAGCATTGGTGTGCTTTGCTCACAATACAAAGTCATAAAAACTCTATAGGGAAAGCAAAATCCAGAGGTTTTAATATCATTAAAGAGCATATCTCCATTATTCCTGTCTTTTTCAAAGTTAATATTATTTTTCATAGACATAGCATGTGTGTAGGGGACAGAGAAGTTACCCACAACAGGGCCATCTCAATGTTTCCAGTACTGAAGCAGACCAGGATTCTTATCTTTTTGGCTTCAACTTTTGCTGATTAAATTCTGGTGTGGAGAATTGACATGTTTAGAATAAACAACCAGCATCCGTGTTGATAATGGAAGCTTCTTAAACATGAGTCATACAGTTCTGATGAGAAAATTAGACTCTACATTGGTTAAATGGAATTAAAGTTAAAAAAATAAAAAAAGCTATACACTTAACATTGCTGCTCTAATTCTCCATTTGTAGATGTAAACAAATAGAATTTGAACTAGCGTTGTAAAAGAGGTGACCATTCTAACTGTCTTTTCTCCCTACTCTTGCAGCATGTAGACAAGTGGTCCTTTGATGTATTTGCACTAAACGATGCCAGTGGGGATCATGCACTGAAATTTATTTTCTACGAACTTCTCACACGTTATGATCTGATCAACCGTTTCAAGGTCAGTAGTTAGAAGATGGGTCTCTTCTTCCGTCTTGGATTTCACTGAACTTCTCTCCCATCCTCCTTTGTTCCATTAAAAATGCAATTTTAATGCCATTTGAAGGCTTCATGGACACTTCACTTTCCCCAGTAAGCAAGACCAAATGTTAGCTAAGAAGTACTTTTCATTGCGATGGGACACTATGAAGTAGGTGGGGTTCCAAACAGGCTTCCCCATGAAATCCATTGGAAATTTTGTATTTGATTCTGTGGGAACCATGGTGTTATTCTCCTGAGATTCATAGGACTCTCAAGTGCGCAGGCAAAAAAAGGAGAGCTTGGATTCAAATTCAAAGTCATCAAAAGAAGCTTGGCCAGCAGGTTGAGGGAGGTGATTCTGCCGCTCTACTCTGCTCTGGTGAGACCCCACCTGCAGTGCTGCGTTCAGCTCCGGAGTCCCCAGCACAGGAAAGACATGGACGTGCTGGAGTGGGTCCAGAGGAGCAACGTGAGAATGATCAGAGAGATGAAACACCTCTCCTATGAGAAAAGGCTGAGAGAGTTGGGGTTGTTCAGCCTAGTTGAAGACGTTTCTTCTTATTGTAGGGGCATTGGACTACATGACCTTTAAAGGTCCCTTCCAGCCCAGACTGTTCTATGGTTGTTAGAGAGGTTTGCAGATACAAATGCTATGGATCTTTTCCTCCAGCTTTGAACAGGTTTAAATTTGGATGGCAGAAACACTGCTTTCAGATCTTGACCATTCTCCTCACCCAAATACTCCACTGTCCCTTCCTCCACCGAAACTTCCACTCCCTGAGGTCCCCACTCACTTTGGCTGGAAAGGATTCACAGATCTCTGGCTGATAAATGATGCTGCTCTTTAGTAGAGTGTCTCAGACTTGCTGTATGTTGTGTTTCATTAGAAAATCTGGAATGTGACTAGTAAAGCAGAAATATATTCCGATGGGTTGTGAGGGGAACAGAGAGATGCTCGTGGCCTAATTAGAATTATTTCTCCAGGTGCAATCAATCAAGTGCTCCCTGTTACTTTTCATATTGCATGTGTCTTCCAGATGGCAGTTCGTAGTACTCGCTTGTGTGTGTTTATATGTGGGAATGATTCATCCATAGTGTACTTAGGGATGGGAAAGCCAGTTGGAGGAAGTAACCTGGCTTCACTCTCTCTCGAGTATCTGTTTCAGATGTTTTAGCTTGTTATTGATTTGTGAAGTATAAACTGCTCTTTGGAACCTCTTATTAAAATGCTTCCCTCCAAATGCTAGCCATTAAAGGCGATTATTTTGTTTGTAATTCTGTGCTGTTTCCCTCAGATCCCCATTTCTGCCCTGGTGTCCTTTGTGGAAGCTCTGGAGGTTGGCTACAGTAAACACAAAAATCCTTATCACAACCTAATGCACGCTGCAGATGTGACACAGACGGTCCATTACCTCCTTTTCAAGACAGGCGTTGTGGTAAGTACACAAGTTGGCATCCTGAATATATAATGAGATTACAACAGTTTTGGCTTATTATGGAGATTATACTTATCCACAGTGGAACCCGTTTGCACTGTAGACAAACTTCAGTGGATATAGCTGTACTAATGGAAGTAGAGATTTAGGTTTATTTAGAGATAACAAATCAGTGCTGCCTGAAGTTTGAAGTGACAAGTAAAAACTGTTCAGTATTAAAATACTTTCTTTTTTAATGTCTGGAGTATTTTTCCTCTGTGTTTCAGAGGAAACGATGTTCTGAACTATGTGCAGAGGTCAGAGAATGTGCATATTCCAGATCTACATCTGTGAAAGGGAAACCAGAATTTGTGTGCTTGTGAGCATGTGTACATACTGGCACTGAAGTCAGTGACTCATCTGCCTGAGCCCTTTGCTTTCGTATTCCTACTGTAATAAACTATGCAGAAAGTATCCTGTGCAGACTGTGATGATGGAGTTGCACTCCAGAGGACATAGTGAAGTGTCTGCTCTTTCCCAGGAATATTCCCAAGCACTTATTGTTCCCACAGCCAAATGATATGTGGCTTTGGTTTAGGAATTAATGTAGCACAATAAGAAACCACTCTTATGCTACTGGGAACAAGGGACTCGCAACACTCTGTGCCAACAGTGACGTTTCAGCTTTGCTTCCCTTGTTAGAATGCCTTTTTTAACTTTGGGGTTTTTTGTTGTTTCTTTCCTTTTTTTCATTAGTTTCGACCTCACCTCCCCTGCAGGATACGACACATCTAAATGTGCATAGATTGATGTAGTTTGAAAACAAGCTCTTGAGGTTATTGCTACTGCCCTCCCGCTCACAGCAGGGCTAGCTTTTAACATGCATTGTATGTTCACACATGGTAAAGAAATGTAGAGGACATTTTCTTATTTCCAGAATTTGTTCACATCAATATCTTATTCTTACTGTAGTGTGCATAGTTGTTCAGTTCATCACTTTCACAATATTTATGGAAGGAACTTGGACATGCTGGAATGTAAGACACCGGTTTCAGGAGGTGTGTTGAGGCCATTGGTTTAATTCTTCACTGGGATGAAGATAAAGACTTGTGAGAGAATCATACAGTAAAATAGAAAAAAACCTCCCTCATTTATCTTGTTAACTAGTTATTTGCAGTGTGGAAAAAGTACTTTTTTTCCAATTCAGATAGTCTGTATAGTGGTAATTTATTCTAGTCTCCAAGGGAGGAAACAATTGTCTAGTTTTATCTTTACATGGTTCATTTGCCTTTGTCATAGTCCCTGTTATTTACAAGCTCTCTCAGCAGTTTTGTTCGAGGCTTCTTTTTTCTTCTATTTTCTTTTCAATTAAAAAAATATCCTTTCCCTCTAATCATATTCAGTGCCTGAAATATCTTTAGTTTTCCTGTTTTCTCCCTCAGGACGATGCCTTGGAATGAATTTGTTATACTTTACCATATGAACTAGAATATCCTGGGTTTTTTCATAGATATACTTTACAATTATTAGGAATTACTATATTATTTCTTTGTGAATCCAGACAATGAGGTGCAGATGGTAAAACTTAACATTTCTTTCTCTGCTGCTGTCAAGAAGTACAGGAGAATATTTCCTGCAGCAGACCTGTAAAACTGCAGAAGTACAAGACTTGTCACATCTGTTTGTACCAAAGGGAAGTGAGATCCTCCCTTCCTCTACACTATGGTGATTAATAAGCAGATCATCATGAGCTCTGAAAATGATAACTACTTTAGAATAACAGACCGTAAACTCTGGGGAAGGAAACAAGCTAATTATTGCTGTCTTTGCTTTGTAGCATTTTCTTGTAAATGCATCCACTTGTTTTGTTAGATTTGGAAACGCTGCTCTTTCCTCTTCCCTTTTCTTTCTGCATGCATCGATCCTTTTGTTTACATGCCAATGGCTTGCCTTAGTAGCTAATTCTTCGTATTTATTGTATGCTTGTGAAAGACAATCATGCTTCATTACCCTTTTTTTGTTTCCACTCTGGAAGCCAATACTTGTTTTTCCATGCCTTCTTCCCCTGCCATCCCCCACCCACTGTCATTGCAGAAAGTTTGAAGGTTTCGTTCTGGATTTTTTTTTTGTCAACCCTTTAAAAATTAAAAACATTCATGTGTCCTCACTCTTTTTACCTGTGATAGTGTCCTGCTGCTTTCTCAATAGTTCTTGATGGCTTTCTTCTGTAAAACTAGCTCTCTATTCCCAAAATGAAGTCCATCAGACTAGTGAAAGGTGATATTACCACTTAGATGGAGATTGAATCCATTCTCTGCAGGCTCTTTGCCATCTTGTTTGCTTTTCCTTGCAAGGTTGTAGCAGAACAAAGGGACTAAAAGGTTTCAATTACTTCCTTGCTATTTCTCTCCTGTTACTCAGAAGCCCATTCTGACTTCGTGCTACTTACAGTGATTTATTTATTACCCACAGTTCACAACTGTAATCCCAGTCTGTATTCTGAGTGGTCTTCCTCAAATGCTGTTCTGAGATTTAATGCCTCTTCCCAGGTGTATTACACCCTGTTTGAAAACCTACGTTACCCAAACTTGTTTCACAAGTGACGCTTTGGTAGGGCATACAAGTTAGCACTTTTCCTGTACGTGTCTTAAGAGATGAGGTAGGAGAGCTCAAGCACAGAGCTCATTGCCTTAGTGATGTTTTAAGGCTTGGGTCGTAAGCTACCTTGATTATGGGCAGTGACATTGTATGAAATATCTCTGGCCACTATTTTCAAACTGTGTCTTTAATGTAAGGAGGTCTTTAATACTGAATTGCTTCATTCTTCATTGGTTATACAGAGATGGCTGTGAAAGGCAGGAGAAGAGCTGGGCAGGTTGTTGTGTGCAAAGCCCCACAGTTACCTGTACTTGCCCTGCACAAGGTTAACAGGCCAGTGGTGGCCCCTGAGATACAGTAGATATCTAGCGTAGACTTATGAAACCACACTGCCTTCACTGGGCTTTGAATTAAAGGCATTTCATTCATTGAACATCTGTCAAAACATTTGCAGTTTGACAGCAAGCTGTTACAAAAATATTTAGCAACCACTGTGGGTAAACGTTTTCTCTCAATGTAATACATGTAAATATTTGTATGAAATGTTTAAAGCATCTACAGTATCTAAAGCCTTTGTCTCTGATACACTTGATGTTAACACCTTTCCTTGTGTGCTACCAGTGGAAAAACAGACATAAAATGATTGACTCAGAAGAAAATTTATCAAAAGCATCTGAGTAATTTAGAATTCTAAGTCAAAAGTGACTTAAGCATTGGAAAATATGGCTTTGACTAGGCAATTAGAAAAAAAAAAACCACAAAAAACCAAACTGCAGGGCTTTCTCATATATTTCTATAAATGATAAATAAATAACAAGACATACAACTCGTGACGTTATGTTCCCTGTTCTCCTCATGATTCAGTGATTGACGAAGACTCTTAGTTACTGGAATTTAATGGCATTTTTCTACTTTTGAGGCTCTGCTGCCCAGGTCAACTAAGCTGGAAATACCTACTCTGGTGGTATGTGCATACCTGCACATGTATCATCAAGTTCCACTTGAAGAACCTTGATTTTCTTGAGGTTTCTCTCTCTGCCTTCCTGACACATTGCTCTTTAAGAAGGGCACCCATTTCCCCTTGCTCTGCCTTAAGCCTTATTAGCTCCTGAAACCATTTTACTGAAGTTCAATTTATTTAGATGAGGCTTCAGGAAAAAACCCACTGGTTTGGCTTTTGTGTATCAGCCAGAGAAGTTTGCTGTATAAAACAGCTGGCAGGCTTCAGGGGAAAGGCAACGATCTGCAGCGCTGCCTGTCAGCAGGGGATAACTTGCCTTAAAAGACAAAAGCCTTAATGCCTGGAAAAATGACAGCTTATCTGATTGCTCTCTAATCTCTTTTCAGCACTGGCTGACAGAGCTAGAGATTTTCGCTATGATCTTCGCAGCTGCCATCCATGACTATGAACACACTGGAACCACCAACAACTTTCACATCCAGACACGGTGAGGCCTCTGTAAATCATGATGAAGGGTTGAGAAATGGAGGGGGAAACCTTTGGAGAATAACAACACAGCCACCTAGAAAAGTGCAGGACTTTTTGCTTTCAGGTGTTACAGGATGAAAGTTCACTTCCTTAGGTTGCATTTAATTTTCTCTTGCTCAACCTTTTACAATGAAATGCATGTATTCTAGCTTCCTGAGTGTTGTTTCATATTCATGATCAGGAAAAAGGAAGGTCCCAGAATATTTCTGTGTAAAGTTGCCAAACACAAATTGCTCTAGAGAGTGATGCATTTTGGTAAAGGTATAGTTTTGAAGGATATACTATAATTCAGTAGTTTTTTCTCCTTGGTAAATTTGAAGAATCAAACTAACTGCATAAACCAAGAATTGAACAATATCTATATTCATCAGTGCATGCCAACACTACACATACTATTTTTACTTCAGTGGCAAACCACACCTGCAGCAAGGTGATATGTTTACCATTACCTGTTTAGGGATATCATTTTTTAAAGCTTAGTAAATTGCTAGACAGTAGTTAGCTTACCACAAACTAGACTGGACTGGCATATTTTTTGAACTCAGAATTTTCTGTAAGGCTTTTGGGTTGGTGAAAGAGAGAGGAGAAAATGAAGGTGGCAGCAAAATTCAGAAGTGTGCAAAGACTGTGAAGTCTCTAGTTGCAATGATTCTTGGGCATCTATTATTTTGACAGTGGGAACGTACTGGTAGCAGTGCCAAAATGTCTAGTTGTTCTTAACTGACATGGCACAGTTGGGCAGTTCTAAGGTGCATTACATCTTACCCTAAATTACATATATGGAGTATGTTAGCTGACTCGTGCTGTGTATCACAGATATTTAAAGAAAGAAGTTTCTGTCTCTGTTCTGGGCCAAGCTACACTCCACTTCTTACAGCTTCATGCATGCAAGAACTAGAGATCTGATGTATTTCCCAAATACTTATAGAAAAATTCAAGGAAGGACAGTTGTAATTTAATTTCTGTAACACTGAATGTCAGAGGTTGTAAAGTGTCAGGGGAGAAAAATATCTGCTGCTCTCTGTGAAGCAGAACTGAGTGGGGACTGTAACAAGTCATACTCGCTCTCTGTGAGTATTAACTTCCAGCAAGAATGTTGTCTTCAGACCAGTTTAGTCATTCATCAATCTCAGATCTATGCCCTGGAGCTCAAAAATAAGGCATGAAGTACCTTTGATCTTACTCTGTCCCATTGGCAGTTGCCCTTTCAGACAGCATAGTCTAGCACAGGTGACAGAAATCAGTTTGGTTACATCTTGCTTACAGCCAGTTTACTGTTTTGGAAACAATAATTGGGATTATTGGAATTTAATATATTATTGGAATTGTAATTGCTTACTTGGGTCTAGTCAGGCTTTAGTATGAGAACAGCATACACAAGAGCTGGAAAAGAGCCTTGTGATTCAACTCTAAATTTACATATCTCTCACAGCTTAGGGTTTGGGTTTGGTGGTTTTTTTGGGTATATAACAAAGAGACTAGGTGAGTCCCAGCTGATTAAGTAGTTTTTGTGGTGAATTTTGATCTTTACTGAATAATAGCAATGAACAAAGTATTACAAGTGTTCTTAAAACACTATAGAACTAATCTCTGTAGCTGATCAAAGGAAAACTTCTGATTGTGAGACTCTTTAGACGGCAAAGAAACATCACCTTTCTTATGTTTTCTTTTAAATGCTAGGTCAGACTCAGCCATTCTGTATAATGACCGGTCTGTGCTTGAAAATCACCACGTTAGCGCGGCGTATCGTCTTTTGCAAGATGATGAAGAGATGAATATTTTATCTAATCTCTCAAAGGACGACTGGAGGTAAAAAGGAAGATGGTGGCTGCCTTGGAACGTTGCAGCATCACCACAGACTTATTTCCTTGCTTGAATGGCAATATGCATTATTGTATGTTGCATAGTAGTATTTCTATTTCTATGAGAAAAACAGCTTTAAAAGGGGTTTGTCTTGCTTATTTCTACTTTCAGTTTTCATCCCTGGTAGTGAGACTAGACTTTGTGACAATGGATTATAATATGCAAATTGATTCCCATCTAATTTCTGCGTCTCACAGAGATAACCTTTCTACACATCTATTTTTGTAATTGAGTGTAGAGGTAACCTACTGTTTGTTCATCCTAAAGCATAAACATAACCTTTATCTACTTTGACACTGCCTGCCTGGAAATTATAGATGGGACTTAATGCAAAAAAGAATCTAGTGGAAGGATCATAAATCAGTGTACTGTATGTGCCAAGGTGATGTAAGAAGCTGTAATTTAAAATAAGCCTCATGCAACATATGATTTATGTGCCAAAATCAGCCCATGATTTGCTTTCTAATAGCAGGCAGTTGAAAGTGATGAGGCCTTTCTGGTTTTATGGGATTTTTTTGAACTCCAAGTGGTGGTACTTTAAAAATAGCCCAGTGTGCAAGACAGAAGAATCCTGCTCCATGGTCTTTCTCATGGGAGGGGAAGCAACTTGTAGGATCTTACATGATGCATGGTGCCTCCTGCATACACTTACACGTGATACAGTGCTGAGCAGTTGGTTCATCTTATTTTAATATAAATATAGGGAAGTGGGGCCTGGCTTCTAGTAAGCTGGTCACTGAAGGCTCTGGTAATCTATTTAGCCTGAATTTCCTTTTTATTTCAACTTGTGGACGTTGATGCAACCCTATAGCTGAACACCGGGAATAAAACTCAGGAACTTATGTGGCTGATTTCAATCAATATGAGTGTTGTGGAGGAGTGGCCTGAGAAATTCTATCCCCCAATGTAGAAAATAGTCTCATCGTGGGCAGCAAGCAGGAACTGGAACTTTAAAAAAAAAAAAGTCTGCATTGAGGTGTTAAAAATCTAATTTTTTTTTTTTTTTTTAGCTACAGCTTGTCAAATATTGGCAGCAAATTACTGCTTCCTTTTATGTTGGCAGGTGAAATGCAAGGAACTAACTGAATAGAAACAGCAGCCCTAGAGCCACTGTCTACAAGGAGCAGCTCATTGAGTGTGCTTCATTGCATAGATACTGTCTTTAGGAAAATGGTCTGCTTTGGAGCTTTAAACTGGTTTTGCTTGAATCAAAGCTAACTTCAGATATTTCTCATTGATTCTGCAGTGTCAACATGTGTGTTCTGTTGAGGCAATATGCTTAGACTCAAAGTTTCAGAGATCAGCCCATCTCTTTAAGAAATACTGTAACTGCCTGAGCAAAATAGTGAGTGGTTAGGATTGCTTATTTGTTCTCTCTCAAGTGGGGCTTTATTATTTTGTAGCTGTCGATCAAGCAGCAGCTGCAGAATAAAGACCGTTATCTGGGTGTACTCTAATACCAAAACATTGTGATTTTTGTGTGCTTTTGCTTTTGACTGTCAGTTTGAAATCCCATAGGCAAACATTTGGGAAGCGCTGGAAGCATTAGCTGATTTCAGCAGTATTTGAGGTGCTGAGAAAAAAAAAAAGCCAGATACCATGTTTAGACCTGGATCATCTGCAGAACATTGGTTAGAAGACAAAAAATCAAAGCTGTGATATTTGCCACAGGATGAGTTATTATTCAGCATATGACAGTAATAAACCAGGAAATTCGCTTCACATTTCCTTCTTCTCCAGTTGCTTTCCCTGACCCTGTTCCCTGACAGGGTAACCTGCTCTCTCCACCTAATTCTTCTTTTCCCTAATTCTGCAGGGGTTATTAAAAGCCATGGGCAAGTTATCTTAGAATTTATTTTCAAATTTCATAACTTACTTTTTCTCAGTGGTAGGTTATAGGTGTGAGAATATGTTGGCTCCCTCGCTCCTGGCCTCTGTTCTTAGGGAAATATATATTCTACCTTAAGATGAAACATCTGGAAGTGTAATGAGAAATATTAAAATCCCTAAGTAGTCAGCCAAGCAGCAAAGCCAGGTCTATAAATAAGACTGGGTCCACAAGGGATCTTCAGTTGGGGGGACCTGCAAGAAAACCCATTCCCAAGCCCTACAAGAGCCATAACATTCTCAGTAGTGACCACTTTCATGCGACTTTATTTTTGTTACCACAGTGGTCTATAAGAGAATGAATGTGAAACCCAAGCTCAGTTTTTCATTCTGCCACAGATCTGGGTGATTCTGCCAACTGACTTTTGTTGGAATTCATTTCATCTAACATAAAGAAGCAAATTGTCTAAGCTTTCTTCTTCCTTAAGAGAGCAAGGCAGTACCTGCAAAGGATAATTCATTCCACTTATCTGAGGATGACAGGAGCCATGCTCTGGAGATGCTGATCTCCATCCAGTCTCTACAGCAAAACCATCTGAACTGGCTTACATAGAAACCTGCAGACAGCTAAAGTCTGACAGTAGTGACAGGAATGGATAGAAAGCTTAAACACAGTCTGTTCCCACAGTGGTTGTCAAGACAAACAACAGAAAGGAGTTTGAAGATGGACTAGAGAAACTGAAGGCAGACAGATTCCACGGTGATGATCATCCGTTGCAGTTTGTGTTCAGCTGGCAGCTCAGAAAGTTGCTGGCCTGCTCAGTGAGGATAATAAATGGTAGGGAAGGCTTAACATGCACAGGGTACATATGCATCTCATTCTCCTCCCCTTCTTACTCCTGGTTGCTGCCACAGACAGAAAAGGGAACAAAATGGCTTTTAGTCTGATCCTGTATGGCAGCTTTTTTCCACTTACTGTTCACTTCGTGTTTTCCCAGTGTCTAATTTGCCCTTGGCCCTTCCATTGGCAGAAGCGTAGAGGCAAAGGTGTCTGAAAGGGAGGTTTGTCTGATCAAGATTTTGCACTGTTCTCTCTTGTTACACCATGGCCAGTCACTGGTAGCTGTCTTTATGGCTGGTAGTGGTGAATAATCCCAAGCACTCGTCATTCCCACTGCAGAATCACACTCTTTTCTTGTACAAGTTTGTTTCTATGCATTCAGATTCTCCTCTCCTCCTTCTCTTGCTTGTATTGACAGAGAGGTTTTTGCTCCTGGGAATGAACCAGATGAGGGAGCTGACCAGGACTGGCAAAAAAAAGAGAAAGATCAAAAATAATTCAAAATAAGTTTGTTTTCAACCACCATATCATCACCTGGAATGCTGTTGGCTATGCAGCTAGTTGTACATAAGGGTGAGGAGAAGGAGGAGGTGGGAATATTGGGTGAAGAGTGAGGCCAGCTGATGCCATCTTAACACGTGTGCAGAACTCTGGGCAGGGGAACGCTTTACATGCCACCCATGGGATGGGATAAGCACAGCAGTCTTGGGTCTCTACACAGTGGTGGCCTGGGGCTGGAACTTCAGTACAGCCACCAGAGAAAAAAGAGACATGCTCAAAATAAACCAAGTCCTTTGTGAAACATTCATCAAAAGAAGAATGGTAACTTTTATTTTTAAATGAAAGCTGACCCATTTCTGAATCTCCCAAATCCTGAGCTGGTGTGATCACCTTGGGCTGTTCTTCCTCTGTTAACCTGTGGACAGCTGAACTGAGAGAAAGAGAAAATGAATTTGTATTGTGTGCTAGATCAGAAATGTTCTGATATTTTAAAATGTCTAGGACATCAATATTATCTTCAAAGGAATTTCAACCAGATCCTAAACAAGTTTGCTTAACAAAAATTCACACAGGAGTAGTCTGAATGAATCATATCAGGGAAGTAATGCAGATTCTCAAAGGTCTGGACTGTGTTTACGCATCATAGAAACTAGATTTTTTTAACGTGCTGTTTTTCCTGTAATAATATGACTAAACTTTCAACATAGGTACTGACCAGTTTTAGCCATTTGGATAGAGGTTCAGGTTCAAAGGTTCACTTGATTCATGCTGAGGCTTTAAACAGTCTTTTTACTTCCTTCTAAGAATGCCCTATAAAAGAAATAAATTTAAGAGCTTTGTGCTTAATTGAAAAAGGAGTACTAATACTAACGTGCTCTTCAAAAAACATCTAGGATTTCTCTTCAAAAGGATTAGCCACCTGGCTTAATTTGCAGCCCTCCCACTCCTGTGTTTATGTAGAAAATCATTCATCTCTGAAAGAGAGGTGATGGAAAGAATGACAGACAAAGATAGAAGTACTGTCGATAATTTGCAGACAGACAGCAGAAGAAACTGGAATGTGTCTGATGCTGGTTTTTGTGTTTCTCTTTCCTTGCTCCTCTCATTGTGATGCTGTCCAAAAGGGAATTCAGAGCTCTAGTGATTGAGATGGTGTTGGCCACCGATATGTCCTGTCACTTCCAGCAAATCAAAGCCATGAAGAATGCTTTGCAGCAGCCAGAAGGGTGAGTCACTTCACAACGTTGTGCAGTGAGGGGCTGCATTTCAGCTGGTGCTTTGCCATTGTGTTTGCCTTCAAAAGCTCCTCTCCAGAGGCCCTCGCTGTCTCTGATGGCCACATTGATTTTCTTTCAGCTGTTGAATTTTGAATGAATTAACTTAGGAGTGCACTGGCACCCTGCTATGCACACATCTCTTCTGTGCTAGTGGACCAGAGCTTGCAAAGGTCACCATGTTAGGATAAGCCTCCCTGGGCATTTCCCTTTGCATATTAGGGGAACATCAAGGACAGGATCCAGCTGAGTCACCTCTACAGCTTGAGTATGACTCAAAGTTATAAGATCTGTAGAACACAACTTAGGCATTGCCCTTCTACAGATGGTATCAGCTGCCTCCTCTGCAAGGGGCCTGTTCCATAGCCAGAGGACAGATGAAAACAACTCGAGGTCCACTGAGGGAAGGACTAGAATATAACAGATGGAGCAATGTGGGGAAGGCCTTTTCTTCTTCCCACTACGACACTGGGAACTGTAATATTTTGTCCAGCTCTTCCCCATAAAAATCCTTTTATACTCTGAGTGATGTCATTTTTTCTGGAGGTCTGTCTAGAGTCTCCCAGAATTATACCTGTATCAGACCAGAGTGTGGCTAGCCACTTGGTCCTCTCAGAAGATACAACTCTTCCAGATATTTCATACAGTCTGAAGCTGGAATTAAAAACGGAAACATTATTTATTGTGTTCTTGGGCTAGCTTCTCAGGTTATGGCTATAAGAAATTGCCAGCCTTTTTTTGTTCTGTGGAACCAAATGCAACCATCACCATCTGACTTCACACTAGTTTTCTACCAGTGAAACATTTATCAGTTACTGTGTAGACTCCTCAGTGCCCCTGAGATCAGATCCTAACTGTTTATTACAGTAAGATGATAGGGACCAGCTTCTCTTTTGAGCTGCATAAAAAGCAGCCTAGCTGAAATGGGGAATACAGCAGCTCTTCAAACCTGCTTGTGCAGACCAGCAAGCCTGGAAAGGAGCTCAGCAAGGCTGAGCGAAGTTTCTTTTTGTACTTCTTAACATCTCTGTTACAGGAAGAATGATGTATGTTGGAGAAATTAGACAATCTTTCATAGTTGTCTGATTTTATGAACACAGAAATCATTCCATTAATACCCTGGCCAAAAATTCTAATGACCTAATTTCCCTACTTAGGTGAGATTTTTGTCATTCTCCACTGCAAGAGCAGACAATTAATTTATTTGATCCTTTGGGTTTTCAGAATTGACAAGCCGAAAGCCTTATCACTGTTGTTGCATACAGCAGATATCAGTCATCCAGCCAAGGCCTGGGATCTCCATCATCGCTGGACCATGTCTCTGCTAGAGGAGTTCTTCAGACAGGTAAAGCTAGGGAAGTTCCTCTGCATTTCTGCAACACGGAGGGAGTGTCTAGGGGTGGGCAAGGAAGTAGGAAAATATGAACACGGCTCTTTTCCTTGTTCTCTTGATTTTTCTTGAGAACTTCCTCAATGATATGAAGCTTTCTCATCTGGCACCAGTAGTACTGGCTATTACGCCTCTTGGAAGTTAGTGTCTGATACACTGCCTATAGATATAGATGTTATCTACATAGTAGAAATTCTAATTTGGGAAGCTAATATTTGTTTTAAATTAGCAAAATATAGAATATGTGATATTTTACTTGGCTGTAGAACCATAGAAAAGGATTTAGGTAGCTGTACTTTATAGAATTTTACTTATATTGTTGGAGTAGATGTGAAAAATGCATTGCCCTTACTTTAGATGAAATGAACTGATCTAGTTTATAGGTCACAGTGGGACCGCCTGTTGACAGACCCACAAATCTAGACAAATCATTAAGCTCTGTGTGATAGCTATAAGCTCCCCAAGTGTCTAATTAAAAGCATTTAAAGAGCTGCCTTAAAAAAAAAAAATTAAAAAGTAAAAGTAAAGAGAGCACTGAGGAGTGTTTAGGATACTTTTCACCAATATGAATTACTAAACTAAGCAGCAAACTAAGTGCTTCATTTTCCTCCAAAGTTCAATAAATTGATGTTTTTTAGTAAATCTTAATGAAAAAAAAAAGAGATAAATATAGGATAATTTTTTAAAAAATATCTAAATTTTTTTATCTAAATCTAAAAATTCTAACAGTTTTTTAAAATGGCATCTATTTTTAAAGCCATTGTGGAAATTCCTTCTTAACAAGGACCTTGTAAGAATTTGCTTTGAAATGAATTCTTTCTTTTTCAAACCAAGAATGGGTTTACTAGGTGGAAGCATTTTGGTCATACCTGCAGCTGTCTCTGTGTTGCCACACAGGAGGCTCATACAAGTAGGATGATTTTCACGTACGTTTTAGGGAAACCTGTGTGTTTATCTTTTCTAGCTCAAAATTATACTAGATGTGTTAAAATACGCCACTGCTGTGTTCTCTAAAGACTGATGAGGGAATTAAGATTAGCTAGATATGAGACCACAAGAAGCACAAGTTTTGATCTTTTCACATGTAATGAAGAAAAGAATATTTTATGTTTCATAAGAATAATTTTATTTCAGCCAACAAATCCTACTTTAATTTTGAATGGCAAATGTCTCTACTTTTACATAAAGCTTTATGCAAAACTTGTATTCTAGTTTGAAATTCGGATGCAGTTTTAATTCCCTCTTCAGGAACACCCTTAAGCTTACCATGAAGCATAGACTTGAGTTCACTTGAAATTATTTAGTACTAGATCAATAAGTACATCCCCACCTGACAGCAGGAGAACAGCACACACTGTACTCACAAGCTGAGAACTACCACTAGCTGGAGGGGACTATGGTGATAAGAAACTGGGCTGGCCTCAGACTCGGTGTTTATTTTCACCTGCAGACCCTTTCCTGTCCTTTCTGCTATGTGCTGTGCAGAGGTGTAAAGCCTGACTTAACCTAGATCAGTACAGGTTCCCCAGCCCTATTAGTTTCCAAGTATTTTGTGATGTGACACAGGTCTTCCTACACCAAGTAACCACGCAGCAGGTGTGAATGTTGCTTCAGAGTACAATACTGTGTTTTTACATGTATGTTTTCACATGGTGAGCATCTCTTATAAAGCAAACATCTTGCATGAATTAAGTTGTTTTATTAATGCACTTTTTAGCTAGCCATGAGGGAGCTGCCCAAATAGCTTAGAAGAAGTCAACTGTCTTCCTGAGCAGTCAGAAAGACAATTAGGGATTCCTTCCTAAAGAGAATTAGGCACTGGGGTTTTTAAGAGGCATAAGGAGTAAGAGAAGAATAATGATGAGGTAAGAGCTGACATTGAGAGGTGTTCTTCCTGAGAGATGCAGCAGACACAGTAAAGGAACGTTACATGGAAATATTTCTGGGTTTGGTTCCTGTTTTACCCTGATATTTGTACATCAGACTCCTAACAAAAAGCAGAATTGTTCTGCAATAGAAGAATACTATTGCTTGTTGTTCCTCCCAAAACTCTGCCAGGATTTGTGCCCTCATTTCATGTGTGTCATATTAACAAAGAAGAATTCAGCTGCTCTTACTCCTACAGAAGTTTGTCTCTGATTAGTTTGATGGCTATTTTAGCTTTCATTTGACATTAGTCAGAACACTGGCAAGAAGTTCAGCACATTTAAAGTGAGCTGCTGATTTAAGGAATTGATTCTATAGTATAGTTAACAGGCTATTTAAATTTGAATGCTCAGTGGGGAGTATTGCAGCTGTTTGATACCCCATATATCTTCTCAGCTTAAAGCAATATATTATAGAGTGACTGAACCAAGTTAAAGGACTTTTTGAGAATATGCAGCTTGAAAATCTGGAAAAAAATGGGATTATAAGACTTGATCTTTTGCACCATCTTGTGATGTTAGAAAAGGACTTTCAGATCTGAGGGCTGGAAAGCATGTTTGGACTTTTGTACTTAAGCACTTATGTAAAATGTTGACAACATCAGAATTTCCTTTGGAAGAAAAAAAGTGATCTGCATCTGGCCAGCTGTGACCTGTGAGTTCCTTACCTGAAAGACTAAAAAAGATATGCAAAGAAGTGCAAGCCCTGGAAAATAATTCTTGACACTGTTGTTTTCTCTTGAAAGGTTTGCTCTGAGAACTGAGTTCTGCTAGGTTCTCTGGAGAACTGCAGTGAGAAGTGTTCTTGTGCTCAAGTGGGTTTTCAGTTGGTGCATAAAAGTACCAAGCAGTCAGGGAAAGCTCTGAGGAAAGATTCACTGGAATCAAGATGCTTAATTTACTAGCTTCTGCTTGGACTACAACTTTTCCAGACAGACTCAAATTCTCCACAATTTGTGTTTAAAAACTGAAGAAACAAAAAGAAAAAACCCCACCAAAATAAAAACTTCATTAAAGTAAAATGAGAAGCCTTTACAGTTGTGAGCTAAGATATCAAAGTGCAATGTGTCTTGTCTTTTTCTAATTTCTTCTCAAATTTGTTTCTCCAGGGTGACAAAGAAGCAGAACTAGGGCTTCCCTTCTCTCCACTGTGTGATCGCAAGTCTACTATGGTTGCTCAGTCTCAAATAGGTATGTCCCTTTTGGTATGTACAAAGTAGCATCTTACAACCAAAATATGCTCCTCCCCATGGGGCCAAGATCGTGGTGATCTTTCATATTTGGAACTATGTCAAAGAGAGGAAATAAAGCACAATGGCGTTATTTTCCTCAGATCAACAATTCAAAGCTGAGGAACCACTAAATTTATGGTGATGGTTCCATGCAGTAACCAAGTTACCTCTGATGTGTCTGCAGAGGTGACTGCAGTGCCTAGTTATGATGCTACTCCATGGTTTTCTGAGCTGTGAAGATGAGGTGCACATGGCAACGTGTTGTGATATGAGTATTGTTGGTGGATATGAAAATGTAATGTCAGTCCCTTTGATGACCTGGGCAAAACCTATTATGCGTTTTTCTATTTATTCCTCCCACCTTTTCCCTCCCAGTGCTTCCAGCCAACCAGTATTTTTCACTGAAGCCAAGAAAATAGCAAACCTATTTCTGCTGCACCCATTCAGAAACAGAGATCTTTTTGTAGACTCAGCAGCAGCACTTTCTCTACCTCTCCTCTAGTTATTGAGTGAAAATGTAGAAGAATGAGGCAACAAGCCTGGTATTTGGTGGGAAAACAAGAGGGGCTCAGTGAAGTAAAACTGTACAGGAGGCTCAGAGCAAAAAAAGACAATGGAAAAGGTGGATTTGTGGGTGGATTTTTATACCTCGGAATCAAGTGAAGTAGACAGAATAATGTGATCTAACCTTGACTGGAGAATAGGGTGCCTAATGGAATAACAAAAGAAAAATAACACGGACCCTAAAAAGAGAGAACCAAGTGCAGAAGCAGAAAGAGAGCAAATGTATTAAAGGAAAACAAACAAAAAAATTGAAGTATGAAATGTCTCTCAAAGGACAAGACAAATGTATCCCTGAATCTCAGAAAGTTCAGATTCCTCTCTGTGGCTAAGAGCCATTTCTGTTTAGAATTATTTCATTGTTCCTGTTAGGCAAACCATACTCTGAGGGACCCCATCCCAGATTTTTCTGGCTTTGGAAGTTTAGACAGTTCAGCCAAGAATCTGAACTTGAAAAGCCCTATGCAGGCCTGACCTGGAAGCCAGACTTGTAGCATTCACTCCTCTGGACCAGTTACCCAGAAGAGTGGGTATGTGTGTAGAGCACAGTGCAACTGCTGAGGATATTTGTGTTCTGCCAGCGGCTCGGTGGAGCGAAGCAGCAGCAAACTTGAAGTGCCGCAGTCTCAGCTAAAACCCATGTTGAGGACTCCTGGGCAGGCTACACCTACTGCTGTGCCGTGGGAGAAGATAACTCTCTCCCTTTGTCTGGTGTCAAGGGAAGTGCATGTAGAGACTTCTCTGTCATATCCCTTCTAGCAGCTTTCAGATACGTCCCTCACTCCTTACAGGGAAGGGAAGTTGTACTTCCCATGGGATCCCTCTATGCAGGGTTCTGTGTGCTTGGAAACCAGTTTTCCTTGTCCTCCTCTTTTGCACTCCTTTGCTCAGGAAGGCCAGCACAACCAAGAGACTTCTACACCAATATCCCATAAGTCAAGCCACTGCAAAATTAGTGATGAATTAAACCATCACCAACGCAATTCCACCTTACAAAAGAGGCACTTGTCAGTATGCAAAGGCAGCTTTATTTGGTTATATAGTATTTGTCATTATATTCGATTTGTGCAGTTTAGTAATCCATTGACATGAATAGGCTACTGTCTATAAATCTTGCCTCCTACCATTATAAAATTTTCATTTCTCAGTCTGCTGCACATATTGGCAGTGTCTTTCTGTGACATCTCCTTTGTTAAACCAAAACCTCTTATATTTTCTGTCTATCTGCTGAGGTAAGGCTTTTACAGTTGTAGGCTAGATTCTCAGACAAATAATCCGTTCCCATTCATTTATTTACCTGATTAATAGCCTTAACAAATTGTTCCCTGGAATAGTAATTACTACATTTCTTTGCTAAAATAAGTTCTTGTTGAATTCCAAATTGTGCTATTATCTGCAACAAGCAGCCATCAATTCTCACAAATAAAAAAACAAAAAACCTCTGTCCTTTGTGAAGTAAAATTGTGCTCTTGGTTGTGTCAGAGACAGAGCCTAGAAATCCTGTTCTGGTGGCTTGGCTTGTTTGTAGTTGCTGGTTTGCTGCTTTAAGGTTACTGCAGATGCAACAAATGTGAGCAAACATTTTTATTAATGAAAGATTTTCACAAATGCAGACTGGACATTTTACAGTATGGACTTTTTCCATGGAAATGAACAATCTAACAGCAAAAACTTCCTCAAAAGAAGGAATGAGTTGCTTTAGTTTGTGAAGAAATGGTTCAGAGTTTAAATTGATAATTAAAAAACCCCCTGAATATCAAATAATGAATCTGGGTTTTAAAACCTATTAACATTTACACTAATGACCAATTTATCATACTTCTTCAATAGAATGAGTGTGGTAAATATTTCTCTACCACACTGAAGTAAAGAAATCAGGAGAGATTAATGTCCAGAAGTCAGGCTGCTTATCAGAGTGGAGGAGACAAGCAAAGTGCAAAGAAAACCAGGCTAAGACTTGTATTTCCCAAGAAGAGTATCAGGAATTAAAGCTTCTCTGTCTGTTTCAGACTGTAGGAAGTTTGTTTGACTGGAGATCAGCTTGTGTTGTCATTGTCCTCTTTTGCAGCTGATAAATGTAGCAGCTTCCTTTTATTTTTGTCCTTTGGCTGGCAAGAAAGAAAACATTGGATAAAGGCTGTGTTAATTGGTAAAATCATCTTAGTCACTGGGGTACAGAGGTATTTACCACACTCATTTTATCGAAGAAGGATGATAAAATAGTCATTAGCATTAATAGGTTTTAAACCTCAGGTTCATTATTTAATATTCAGGGTTTTTAATTAGCAAACTAAATAACTGTATTTAAATCACAGTGTCTTTAGATAAGAAGAGAAAGAACACGAAGGGGGTCACTTGGGAGTATGGTATAAGTTACATAATTATTAATAAAGTCGCAAGTTTTGTTTCTGTGATAGCAGATTATGTTTCCCACCTTAATTATAATCCCCATTTTAAGGACACATAGTTGAATAACTTAATCATGTTACAGAGAATAGAGGAAAAAAATACCACTTATGAAAGGAAAGTTCTCCTAGGTCTCTGAGCCTGTTTACCTGTGGTCCCTTGTGCCACCTCTGCCTGTCTTTGTTGATGAGATGCAAGACTTCTCTCAGAGAAAGCTTGTTTCTCAGTTGATAACGACTGGACCTTGTGTTTATGTGCAAATATTGGGTATCTCAGGCAGCAGGTTCCACAACCCCACTGCTGAAGTTAGTGACAGTCACGTGTGTGAAACCAGAGATTTGCATGTTTCAGGGTTGTTAGTGGTGATGGAGCAAACGGCAGTGGTATTACTTGCCAAGCAGAAGTGACCAGGTACTATGGCTTGGGTTTCTTTGGTCATTAAGAGGTAAAATTTTTTGAGTGAAGTGGAACAGAAAAGACATACAGACAGGCACACTCACACACATGTTGATCAAATTCTCATTGTCTTCAGAATTCCTGTGGCACACTAAACACTATTCTCAGTCAGTACCATTTCCAGTGTTTTAAAAATTTCCATGAAGTTTGCTGGGATTATCTGGGTTGTGATCTGGCACACAATTTCCTGTCATGGCTTTATACTGCATGCATTTCTGATTAACTGCCTGGGAGGAAGGGAGTTCTTTTTTCCCTAAATTTGAATAGATAAGACTGTCTCAGTGTTATGGAGGCTCATGATTCAGATGTTCAGATAAATCTGAATGCATATTTTCTCCAGATTTACAGAATGTTAGTATGAAATTCTGAGAACTTGCAAGGAATGTTTTTAATTTGGCTAGGCATGGAAATACACTTGATTACCCATCCTTTTAGAAATTTAGCAAAAATCAGAGGAGGGAAATGGAACTAGAAGGATGCTCAACTGCTTTGCATTCAAGATGTGGATCAAAGCATCTGTGAATCCAGGTGCCTGGCCCATGTGATCTCTTCTTTTATTTTTTCTGTTATCACCTAGAATTGCCAGGGTCTGTTCTAGAAACAAATCATGACCCACTCAGAGAAATGATAATATTATGAATGTACAATTAATAGTTGATAATTACCAAATCTTAAAAAAAATTAATAG